>NC_090230.1:19352500-19442500 GCF_024489055.1 Chanodichthys erythropterus | reverse complement strand
CAGACGACAGACACGAAAGCATGAGCACTCAAGGACATGAGCTGAGGGAAAGAAAGCATGTGTGTGTGTGAGAGAGAGAATGTGTGTGTCTCACCATGAAGAGCGTGTGTGTACACGAGTCTGCTGAGATGCTCCGTCACGGGGAAGTTCAGCCCACTGTCCACCTCTAGAACCGCCACACCGTGATCAGACACCTGAACACACACCAGCAACACCTGACTGACTGACTGACTGCTGCTGCATGCGGCTCATTTTACAAGAGGTGACATTTTCATACTTCATACTTTCATACTATATTTATCTTAGAAAGAAAAAGAAATTAATAGGAATTATCTATTATCAAATAGAAATATATATTTTTTCCAAACAAAAGAATAATCTTTTAATAGATTAATCATTTTGTTCTACTTACAGCAACTGAAATGCATTTATTTTTTTTATAAAAACATTAATATTTTATTGTAATATTTATTAGTAGTTAAATATTATTGATATTTAAATAGTATATTATATATATATATATATATATATAGTATATATATAACTTTATATATTTATATATATAAAGTTAATTATATAAACAAATGTTATTTTTTAAATGCAAATATTTGATAAATTATTTATGTATTTATTTATTAATATAATTGCACCTTATTTGATTTTTTTGAGTCTATGACTTTATATTTATAATATTTTATTATAATATTTATTAATAGTTAAATATTATGTATTGATATTTAAATAGTATATATATATTATAACTTTATATATTTATATATCTTATATTTATATATCTATATATCTTTAAATCTTATTGTTTAAGATTTAAATATTTAACTATATATATATATATATATATATATATATATATATATATATATATATATATATATACACATATATAGTTAAATATTTAAATCTTAAACAATATGAACAATTATATAAACAAATATTATTTTTTTAAATGCAAATATTTTATAAATACAGCATGATTACATGTGTTTGAACTAAAATGCATTTACCTTATTTTATAATTATGTATTTATTTATTAATATAATTGCACCTTATTTGATTTTTTTGAGTCTATGACTTTATATTTATAATATTTTATTGTAATATTTATTAATAGTTAAATATTATGTATTGATATTTAAATAGATATATATATATATATATATATATATATATATATATATATATATATATATATATATATATATATATATATTATAACTTTATATATTTATATATCTTATATTTATATATCTATATATCTTTAAATCTTATTAAGATTTAAATATTTAACTATATATATATATATATATGTATATATATATATATATATATATATATATATATATATATATATATATATATATATATATTTATATATATATATATGAACATATGAACATATGAACATATGAACAATTATACAAACAAATATTATTTTTTTAAATGCAAATATTTTATAAATACAGCATGATTACATGTGTTTGAACTAAAATGCATTTACCTTATTTTATAATTATTGTTATTGTATGTATGTATGTATATATATATATATATATATATATATATATATATAATATATAAAATTATAATATGTAATATATATATTTTGTTAAATGACTCAAATCGTTTCTATTTTTATTTGTAATAAATACAATTGTATTACATCATTTAAAAAACTATAATAGTTACGATTATTTTAATCTACTGACAGTCCTACTGCAAAACTAATAATTTAATTAATAATTTATTATTTAATTCATTAATTAATATAATTGTACCTTATATGATTTTTTGAGTCTACGCCTTTAATACATTTTGCATAAATTGTTGATTTTATGATAATTTGCTAAATCTCAAGCATGAATTGGATTTCTGGAATAAATGTCCTTCATTTATGGCTCACAGTCTACATTCATCATATACAGCTATTTCATAAAATTAAAAACTTTAAACTCACCTTCACTTTAGGTCTGGCCATGATGTGCAACAACATGAGAGCAGAAACAACCACACCTCCCACAATGCCGTACTGCACCTCCCAGAAACTCATCAGAAACGTCACCAAGAATGGCAGCAGATCAAGCCCTGAGAGAAACGATTAGATTTTAATGTGCACAAAAAAAAAAAAAAAAAAAATTAAATATTATTTGCTATTTATATATAATGTAATGCTAAAGTCTCACTCTTGACTCTCCAGAGTTGGACAGGCACTCTGAAGTCCATCATGGGACTCACGGCACAGATGATGACGGCAGCGAGTGACGCTTTAGGGATGAAGAAGAACAGCGGCATGAGGAACGCCAGAGACAGCAGCACTATAACACCTGTGGAAAGATACAGACTTCAAACAGTGTACATCTTAAATATGTCAACATGATAACAGAGTGTGAGTGTCACCTGTGACGATCCCTCCAGCAGGCGTACTCACTCCGGTCTGAGAGTTAACAGCCGTTCTGACAGAAAACACCACATAAAACACTTACAAAGTGAAGAATAAACCAACAGACACTTGAAAGAGGCCACATTGTGCCCTTTTTCAAAGGCTTGATTTTGTTTTTGTGGTCTAGAGCAGGTTTTTTTATGCTTAAATGTTCCAAAAACATTATTTTTCACATATTTGACATTGTTGCAGCTCCTCTCTTCCCAGTCTGTGAGTAATGCTGTGTTTAGTTCCTGTCTCTATGAAGCCCCTTTATTTTGGTTGGGTGGTAATTATTTAGATGAGGGATATTTTGACATGTTTGTTCCCAGAAGACTATAATGGAGGTGTTTCAGGGTCACACACTGACAGAGAATAACTCCCTTTGGAGTGACTCTGTGCTTTGTAACTTTGCAGACCATTTTATGCTTAATCAGTACAATACACACTAAAGAAAGTAAAAAAGCATGATACGCATAATCATGCAGACAGACCTCCCGAAGCTGCCTGTGACGGGATACGCCGACACAAATGAGCCCATGATGTTTGTGAGACCTGCAGAAACATCACTGTGATGAGAAACGACACATTTATACTCGTTTAAAACTTCATAAGGGAGGGGAAACTCACCGATGGCAAAGAGCTCTTGGTTGGCATCAATTCGGTAGTTATTCTTGCTGCCTGCATGAAGAACAAACAGACTGTCAAATGAATCCAAACAGTGTCTGTGTTGGTGTTTATATAGAAGTAAGGATACTTCTAGGTGTATTTTAAAGAAAATAAGCTCTTACCAAACGCCTTTGCAATAGCGATGCTCTCTAAAACGCCCATTAAAGGAATGACAGCCAGACCGCCACCTAAATCCTGAGAAAATACACCTGATTGGTCAATAATGATCACTATTCTACTTGACTGGCCACTTACAATCTCTTAAATGTCACATATACTTTACTAATACTATGGTATACTATTTGGATTGTATTTTAGGGTCCACCAGGAGGTCACAAGGGGGTGCTAGAGGGTGCTTTTATATATTTTTTTTTTAAATATAATATTCTTACAATTTTTTTTTTAGTATTTTATTGAGAGAAATAGTTTTCTAATATTAAGGAATAAAAACAAATATGTTTTTTTTTTTTACATCTTTTTACTTTTTACATCTGAAATTAACAGTGCATAGAAGAAAGTAATTATTTTCCAAAATATTTTTTTATTTGTGGCTTTAGTACAGTGACAATATAAAACATTAAAATATTTTTAAAATAATATAATATAAAGAACATCTTAAATATTTGTATAATAACATAAAATGCAGTGATAATATAAAACTTTAAAATATTTTTAAATAATAAAATATAAAGAACATATAAAATATTTGTATAATTAAATAAAATAGTTAACAGTAATTTTCCAAAATATATTTATTTGTGACTTTAGTACAGTAATAATATAAAACTTTAAAATATTTTTAAATAATAAAATACAAAGAATATATAAAACATTTTTATAAATATTAAAAAATAGTTTACATTATTTTCCAAAGTATATTGAATTATTTTTGGCTTTTGTACAGTGATAATATAAATCATTAAAATATTTTTAAATAATATAATATAAAGAATATATTAAATATTTGTATAATTAAATAAAATGGTTAACAGTAATTTTCCAAAATATATTTATTTGTGACTTTAGTACAGTGATAATATAAAACTTTAAAATCTTTTTAAAAATAATATAATATAAAGAATATATTAAATATTTTTATAAATATTAAAAAATAGTTTACATTATTTTCCAAAATATATTTAATTATTTTTGGCTTTAGTACAGTGATAATATAAAACTTTAAAATCTTTTTTAAAATAATATAATATAAAGAATATATTAAATATTTTTATAAATATTAAAAAATAGTTTACATTATTTTCCAAAATATATTTAATTATTTTTGGCTTTAGTACAGTGATAATATAAAACTTTAAAATCTTTTTTAAAATAATATAATATAAAGAATATATTAAATATTTTTATAAATATTAAAAAATAGTTTACATTATTTTCCAAAATATATTTAATTATTTTTGGCTTTAGTACAGTGACAATATAAAACATTAAATCTTTTTAAAAATAATATAATATAAAGAATATATAAAATATTTTTTAAAATATTAAACAGTCGAACACAGTATAAATTATTGATTATACAATATATACAATATATAAATATGTAGTTGCATTTTATATAATATAAATATATATAAAAATAATGATTTTTTACATTTAATTAATATTTAAATAGTTTTAATGTTTAAATATAATATTTGATATGTTTCGATGATTGATATTCTTAATTATAAATCTAAATTAAATATAATTGTAATTGTAAATTGTATTGTACTATATCATATCTAAACAGTTTACTGAAAACAACACAATCATGATTATCCCAATCTACTGACAGTCCTATTGTAAAAAGTAATAATTTATGAATGTATTTCTTAATATAATTGGGCAGTATTTGATTTTCTGAGGGTAGGCTGTTATCACAAACTACACTTATATCTCACCTTTGCGATGTCACTGAAAGTAATCACCGTGCCATTGGCTACTGTCTCTGAAAGAGGTGGAGCTTTGAAAGGAGGGAGTCCTTTGGCGGTTTTCCCAGTGAGACTGAAGAAATGGTGTCCTGTGACCTCTGAGGAATACGCAACAGCCGTCGCCGCTATGACGACCAGAGCATTCCGGACTGCGGACACAAGAAGGATATACCTAAATAATTGTTGGTTCATTTATAGATTCATTAAGACTTTTCAAGCACTCACTAGTAGCAAAACTCCACACCAGCTTTCGAGCTGATCGGATGAGGAGAGGAGCCTCTTCTTCAGCAGAACCCAGAGAATTCTTCATCAGTGTCATGGTGATCAGGAAGAACAGACAGCACAGACCCAGAATCACATCTCCTACTCTGAGAACAGAGATGATTTAGATAAGCAGCTTAGAACAGATTATTTAAAGTGCCCCTATTATGCTTTTTTGAATAATACCTTTCATGCAGTGTGTAATATAGCTGTTTGTGAAAGTAAAAGGTCTGCAAAGATCAAAAAGTGAGTTTTTAATCTATGAAGAAAGAACGTCAGTAATTCCAGCCTTACTTCCTGCACGAACATACAGAACATTTTTATAATGCCAGCCTATGGTCTTTATTGGCTGTCCGCTAACGTCTACTTTGACTCTCAAACACTGTAGTTGTAGCTGAGGCCTGCAAGAGTTTGGTTCAAGTTTGGTTTGTCGACATGTCGAGAAGACGCTTTTTTCTGCACTGTGAATGCAAATCCACTTTTCCGCACTTCCAAACGATGAGGACTCAAGCTCAAACTGATACGGTAAAAACCAACACCATAGTCACTCGTCATATCACTGTGTAGGGCCCTATAAAATCCGTTTTATTTTTTTCCCAAATTCCGTTTTATTTTTTCTCAAAAAATCCTGTTTTTTTCTGATAAAATTTTTCTGGATCCTGTTTTTTTCCGTTTTACTCCATTTTAATGGTTAAATTAAATTTTACTAATCAAAAAGCATGTCTAATTTATTGAAATAATGAATCTTGTCCAATTCACCAACAATTTAATAAGTTAAAAAAAAAAATTATTTTTTTTTAGGGCCCTACGTTTTATTCTTTCCCCTCAAATTTTATTTTTTACCAAATTCTGTTTTCTGGATTTCATTTTAATGGTTCAATTCCATTTTAATAATCAAAAAGCATGTCTAATTAATTGAATTCTTAAAAACAACAATATTAATTAATTAAAAAAAATATTTTTATGAAATTTTTTATGAAGTTCTGTTGTGTATTTAAAATTTTCTGGCAATCAAATGAACGCATACCATTTAATTTATCTTTTTATCATGAAATTAAACTTTTTTTGTCAAACAATGTGCTGCACAACAGAGCTTTACTGTTAAAATTAAAACATGGAAGAAACATGTTTTTTTAAATATATTTTAATAATTTATTGTTAAATTAATTTATCTAAATTCTACTGTACAACAGTAATATGTTTCTGTCAAGTTAAATTGAACTTTTATTTTGACGGTTTGCCTAGAGCTTTGTGTTTTTCTGTGTTTATGACGGTAGTTTTCTCAAATGAAGTGGTTAAATGCTGATGAAGTGACTTTCAGAGCAGCTCTGGAGATGAATTTGTGCGTTCATATAGTGAGGCGACAGAGGACGAAAACACAGCGAGCGTTGGGCGCACGCATGCGGATTTTATTTTTTACCAAAAAAATAATCGTGATTTAATTTACATTTACTGACCTGCTTTTAATTCATTCATCAAAAATTTGACAAATTCCGTGACGTTCCGCGTTATATAGTAAATTCCGTTTTTATGACTGGATTCCGCGATTCTGTGATCGCGGAAATTATAGGGCCCTAACTGTGTATCAAGTGCTGAGGAAGATCCAGAGATATAATTCAGATATGGTAATGGGCGTTTGGTTTCCGACACACGCTGTAAGCGGTAGACCAATCACAACAGATTGGGCCGTCTGACCAATCAGAGCAGAGTAGGCACTCAGAAAGGAGGGTTTAGAGAGACCGAATCCTTGATTGAACCGTTTCAGAAACTGTGAGAAAAGAGCTGATGCTGCACTGTATATTATGAGAAAATTAAAGTGTTTTTTGACTCAGGATGCATGTAACCTGATGTAGGAGACCTTCAAAACAAAATTAGGAGCCTTTACAATAGCATAATAAGGGCACTTTAACAACACTACATGGATTAGAAAATGTAAACAGCTCTTTGGTCAAACACATAAATGTGTGCTCACCTGGCCTCAGGGATCTTGTGGAAGGTGTAGTACACCTGCAGGAAGAACTGCTGTGGGATCTCCTTCAGACCCAGAATATTCTGCAGCACAAATGGAGTGGATTGACAAAGGGCACAAAAACTCTTAAAGATATATGCATCTAAAATGAAAAGAGGCATCTAAGATTCTTACCTTGACCTGGCCGAAGCCGATAGTGACGGCCGCAGCACACGTGAAGCCTTTAATTACTGGATATGAGATGAAGTCCAAGAGGAACCCTAATGAAGTCAAAATCAACAGTAGATGAGGTGACTGGCTTTGAAAAAAAAAACACATTAAAAACTTTTTAAGTCACAAATTTTTTTTTTTTTTTTTTTTTGATAAATGAATGAATGACTTTTCATATAATTATAAAGCTACAACACAATTATAAAAGTGTAAAAATTGTGAGATATATATCTATATATATCTATATATATGTATAAATTGTGAGATATATATATATATATATATATATCACAATTTTTACACATATATATATATATATATATATATATATATATATATATATATATATATATATATATATAAATAATCAACTCAGCTTTTTGGATTAATCTTGCATGTTTTTTATTTATTTTTATTATTTAACTATAAAGTAAAACATTTAAAAGGTGCTCAATATTTAATTTATTTTATTTCTGAAAAAGGGCTTTTTGAATTCATTATTTTCATTTAATTATAAAGCTACAACACATCTAAAATGCGCTTATAAATTATAGAATAATAATAGTAGTAGTAGTAATAATAATAATTGTTTATATATATATATATATATATATATATATATATAATACACAAATTACATTAAATATATTATTCCTGAAAATGCATATGAAAATTGCTCAAAATGTTAATATAATTATAATAATTACTATTATTATTGTTATATTTTTATATTACTTATACAAACTTTAAATGGTAACACTTTACAATAAGGTTCATTAGTTAAACATTAGTTAATGTATTAACTAACATGAACAAACCATGAGAAATACATTTGTTACTGTATTTACTAATATTTGTTAATGTTAGTTAATGAAAATACAGTTGTTCATTGTTTGTTCATGTTAGTTCACAGGGCATTAATTAATTAATGTTAACAAGATTTTAATAATGTAGTAGTAAATGTTGAAATTAACATTAACAAAGATTAATAAATGCTGTAGAAGTGCAGTTCATTATTAGTTCATGTTAACTAATGAACCTTATTGTAAAGTATATATTTAAATAATATACAACATATTATCATTTCTGTTGTTGAGTTTCTCCTGCGGTAAAGATTTATCCATTTATTATGTAATTCAGCCACTTCCACAACCTCATTTGCCACGCTCTTAAAAACCTGTTGCTATATTTTGGTGTGCAGCTTCAAAGACTTCAACAGGAAGTTGCACAGGAAGTAATATAATCTGATACTTATGTGAGAGTGAAAAAACACAGACTTCCTGTTTTCAAGGCGGTACTGATTTACGGACAGTTGATTCTGCTACTTTAGTCATACTTTATGTAAACTTTGATGTTACACATGAATGTTTAAACAATACTAATACTACATTCACCAAACAGACTATCTACCCTAGATTTTGGCATGAATCACACCAACATAGAGTGAAAATATGGCCTAAATGTTAACATTAACCCCATTTTCCATCTTACCCAGCCTAAGTAGAGCCATTCCTGTCTGGATGACGCCGCACAACAAGGTGAGCACCACGGCGAACACAGGATCTCCATCGACGTACGCCGAACACAGCAGGGACATGATGGCCGTCGGGCCCAGTGTGATGTCTTTAGACGTGCCAAATATACAGTAGACGAAACAACCCATGAAAGCAGAATACAGACCGTACTGAAAAACAAAAAAAACAGTGTATATATGTCAAGAAAACCTTCCCCAAACTGAGTCTGTGAGAGAATGTGAATGTTCTCACCTGCACAGGTAAACCAGCCACCTCCGCGTAGGCCAGCGCCTGAGGAACCACGGTCAAACCCACCGTCAGACCGGCGATCACGTCCATCTTCAGCCACGTCAGGTTATACCTGGGCAGCCAGGTGAGGATGGGAAAACAAGAGCGCAGGGCGGCATTCCAGCGGAGTCCTGTCAGACGCTCCATCAAGACCTTCAGAGCCACCAAAGCACCATTGGTTCACGATCAGGATCAGTCAAGGATTACACAAAGAGCTGTCGTGCTTCATCCAGGATGTTTTATTATTCAAGGGTGTGGACGAGCAAAAGGTTCATGGGAAGGGCGGAGCAATTATGGTTCTCTTGTGCTAACAAGCTCTCCTGTGCCATACGGTTTTCAAACCCTCGAGATCCTGAAAGCCTCTTCTTGCTTCTCCATAACTCTTTTATGAAAGTAAACCTGAGGACAGTTGAACAGCATTAGTTAGTAAAACTGCAAACCTCAAACCACATGACAGCAGCTATAAAATGCTGCTGATTGTGAAATCACTATTTCAAAATCTCTCAAAAACTTTTTGCATGTGAAGCATATTTTAAATACATAAATAAATATTTTTTTCATTGTGAAATTTCATGCCTAAATATATTAAAATTAAAATGTATCATATATATATATATATATATATATATATTAGATTTTCCACTTACAGTAATGGGAAATTATGTTTAATTACTAAAATAATCTCAAAAAGCAAAATGCAATGGTCCCAAAAATATCCTTGAAAATGACTAAAATGACTAACTCCATGAGATATAAATAAATTACAGGTAAAATAATACATCAAAGTTTTGTTTTGCATAGCAGTAACGAAATGCAAATACAAAAAAGTCATTAAAATTCGTTAAAACTATATTCAAATTAAAAATATATCATTATATGTATTTTGCATTACAGTAAAAACGACTGTAACAGATTAAAAAATACTAAAGAATTAATTTTCAATAATTATTAAAAGTAATACATCATTACAGTTTGATTTGTTTATTTTTTGCAATACAATAACGAGATACATTACAGTAACAAAATCATCGAAAAATCGATAAAAAAAACATGGAAATATTCCTAAAATATCATTAAAACGGATTACCTCAGACTTTGACACGAGTCATATGACATTTTAAAAGAATGAGTAGGCTATTCAGTGAACTGTATGAAACCACAGGGTAAATCAAAGAATACATATTTGGGAAAAAAATAATATTAAATAATATTAAAATATTAATAATAACGATAATATCGTTTAAAAACTGTTTGGAAATCGTATTTGCAAACCAAACTGAAAGTTGAGATCAATTATCAGAGCCACAATGTGAAAGATCAAACCTCATAAATGATTGGAGCCTCGTGCTTCATCGGAGTCGAAACATTCCCCGGGCGTAATCTCATTATTTACACCAAAACATAAAGTCACAATGTAACACTAGCTGAAATCAAAGCGACTTTGACGTGAATCGCGGTTTTTTTGACAAGACTGAAAAACAGCCCTTTGTGTGACGTCTTCGCGTCAGCTGATCGTGGTCATGTGATGGACCCACATGGCGGAAGTTTGTCTCGCCGAGTGTAAACAAAGTTCTACAGACTTTTCCGTTTGCTTTAACAACATTCCTGGAGGTGTAAGAGGCAAATGACATTAAAATGTTGTTTTTGTTCGGGTGGACTTTGTTGTGTTTCCTGGTTTGTTGTGATGTAGGAGAGTGCAGAAGAAGAAATGTGCTTCTCATCATTGGTGTGTAGTGAAACACAACCATGAGTGTTTGATTTGACAATATTTCTATACTGTTGTGATGTGTGTTTTGTATTTACGATGGGTTAATGTCTCTATAAGCGACTTTAGACAGTAGAGTTAAGGCAAAATTCAGTGTTAAGACTCAGTACCGCATAAAAGCCAGACTAAATGATACCAGCTCAGACCCACCTCAGCCAACTTGGGTAAAGTTGGTTTTATATTCGCACATTCGGACATCCGTATTCAATAGCCTTGTTAATCACACTACATTGGACATTCACAAGTAAATATGCCATTAAAACAATACTTGCCTATTTTGATCGACTGTGAAAAATGTTGTAAGTTGAAAATCTCTTTTTTTTTTCAATATCATGTCGCTGCTTAAAATTTGCAAACATTAATTTATTGCACATTTATTGGAAAGTCTGAATTTATCAGAAGTCCGAATGTGCGAATATAAAACCAACTTTACCCAAGTCACAACCGTACAGTTGTGTGAATGCATTTATGCCACCTCTGGGTTGCATTAAACAGCCTGTATAAAGACACCTCAGAAGCACCTCTGTGCCATGTAAATTTGCCATGTTTTATCATTGTATCGCACAGCTGATGATGGTGGGTTCGAGACGGATGTCTACAACAACACTGTGGTCCAGACACCTCATCTTCGGGCTCTTTCTGGGCGCAGTGTGATCTTCAAGAACGCCTTCACCTCCGTCAGCAGCTGCTCACCAAGTCGTTCCACCATCCTGACGGGATTACCACAGGTAACCAGTATGTAGATGTCTCTTTTTTAGCCCAAACTAATGGATAAACTTGCCTTGAGCTTTTTTTTTCTTGCTCAACAGCACCAGAACGGGATGTACGGCCTCCATCAGGGAGTTCATCACTTTAACTCATTCGATGGAGTGCGCAGTCTTCCTCTCCTCCTGAATCAAGCCAACATCCACACAGGTACGATGAAGATCCATGAAGCTCTGATATATATTTTTAATACACCTTCATAATAAAGCATAAAAACGCAAAGAAATCAACACTGGCGCAGTTAACTAGTAAGCGGACTCCGATCGAGCCACTTCTTGAATCGTATGATAAAAGGGGAAGATGTGAAACGACAGTTTCGTTTATTTAAAAAACTGATGAATGCCTTTGCTGCGTTGCATCATGCTTTGCCTGTTGAAGAAAGAGAGAGGGATCACAAATAGAGCTTTTCACCGAGGTATAATGATTTTAAAGAATTCAAGAAAAGAGACATGTGCATGGATAGAAAGTGCTTCTGAAAAGGAAAGTATTAAAGATTATAGAAACAAACAGGATAGCGTGTCTACAAGATCAAAGAGCTGTAGTAAATCCACTGCTTCCTCCTATAAGATGACAAGCTGAAGCTAAGAAAGCTGAGTCATTTGCACTATGATGCAAAAACGCACTGAAGTTGTAAACGTTCATGCGAAGACATCTGTTAAAGGAACAATGCCGCCTTCTGTGCGCAAGCCAGAATCCATAAAGGAAAGATATCATGTAAAGGCATCGCATTCTACAGGCATAGAGAAGGATCTGGTTAATGTTATGCAGTGTCAAAACAAAATAGCTGATGTTAGTCAAAGAACAGAAATTAGCAGGCCTACCTTCAAGAGAGATTCCTGTATTCACAGGGACCCACTAGACCACCTGACTTTTATCAGAACCTTTAAGCACTGTAATGAAGACAGAACGAAGAACAATCGTGACAGACTGCTTTTCTTTGAGCGATTCACTAGTGGAAAGCCATTAAGAGTTGCCAACATATGGAACCACAAAGAGGTTACAAAGAAGCCAAAAGGCTATTAGAAAGAAGTGATATCCTTATCGCCAATGCATAACAAGAAATAAATTTAAACTGGAACCCTATCAATTCAGAAAGTGGTAGAGCATTGCATTCATTTTCATTGTTCCTGAGTGGCTGTTGTAACACCATGTTAGAGATTAATGCGTTGGCCGACATGAACCATGACACTAATTTGAAGTGTGTAGTATCCAAGCTTAAGGGAAAAATGGAACTGCTTATGAGTACTACGAACAGAAAGAAAAAAGATCTCAGTTTCAGCATTTCGTTGGGTTTATTGAAAGACAAATATGATTATAGACCCATTGTTTGGCGATTTGAATGAAGACAGTAAACCAACAAAAACTTCAAAATCCAAACCCACTACAACTTCCAAAGGAAGCAGTTTTGCTACAATAGCAACAAGCAGGAACACATTACCTTTCTGAAGTCCATTGCTGAGCGGTCTGTACTGCAAAGGAAAACATGGTGTAGAAGAATGTTGTAAATTCAGCCAAGAACCTCATGATGACAAAATTTATTTAAAAAAAAAAAAAAAAAAAGAAAAAGTTGGCTGCTTGAACAAAGGACATCTCCGCAAGAACTGTAAAAAGAGGATAACATGTACAGAGTGCACGCTTAGACACCTCCTGACAGCCTTGAATATGCAAAAGTGAGTTGATGATAATCAGCTACAGTCAGGCAATTCCCTTATAAGTAGTGCACTAGTCTGTTTGGAAGCAAATACTCATACAGAGGCCGGTATCATTCCACCTACAATCATTCCTGTGCAAGTCAAAGCTCAGGTGCATGTATGCATTTTTAGATCTAGGAAGCTCTGCAACCTTTTGCACTGAGGCTCTTAAACAGAAGCTTTGAGTCAGTGGACGGAAATCAAGAATCCTGTTGCACACAATGGGCTAAGAAAAACCTGTTAACACAGGTCTCAATGAGCAGCTTAGATGGTGATGTCTTTTATGAACTCCCAGACACATACACTCAAAGGGAAATCCCAGTAGCGCAGGAACGGGTGAATACTGCTGAGGCACTAAAGAAGTGGGCATACTTGTAAGAAGTCCATATTCCATCTATTAAGGCAGATTTCGGACTGCTTATAGGGATGAATGCTCCCAAATTGTTAGAGCCATGAAAAGTTATCAACAGCCAAGGAGATGGCCCTTATGCAGTAAAAACTGTCCTAGGCTGGGTTGATAAAGGGTTAGTTCACACAAAAATGAAAATTCTGTCATTAATTACTCACCTTCATGTCGTTCTACACCCGTAAGACCTTCGTTCATTTTTGGAACATAAATTATGATATTTTTGATAAAATCCGATGCCCAGAAAGGTACTAAAGACATATTTAAAACAGTTCATGTGACTACAGTGGTTCAACCTTATAAAGCAACGAGAATACTTTTTGTGCACCAAAAATAACAAAATAACAACTTTATTCAACAATATCTAGTGATGGGCGATTTCAAAACACTGCTTCATGAAGCTTCAAAGCTTTACGAATCTTTTGTTTCGAATCAGTGGTTCGGATTTCGTATCAAACTGCCAAAGTCACATGAATTGTTGAAGTTTCAAAACACTTATGACGTAACAAAGCCTGGTTTACTGAAATTGTGTGATTTTGATGCTCCGAATCACTGATTTGAAACAAATGTTTCATAAAGCTTCGAAGCTTCATGAAGCATCATTTTGAAATCGCCCATCACTAGATATTTTGGATTAAAGTCGCTATTTTGTTATTTTTGCTGCACAAAAAGTATTCTTGTTGCTTTATAATATTAAGGTTGAACCACTGTCGTCACGTGAACTGTTTTAAATATGTCTTCAGTAGCTTTCTGTGCATTGAAACAGGGAGTGTTATTGCTGGCAATGCAGGCCTCACTGAGAAATTTGGATTTTATCAAAAATATCTTAATTTGTGTTCTGAAGATGAACGAAGGTCTTACGGGTGTGGAATGACATGAGGGTGAGTAATTAATTACATAATTTTAATTTTGGGGTGAACTAACACTTTAATGGCCTCGATGATCATTGTCAAGCAGAAAGGGATCCAGAGGTTTAAACAAACCGCATCTCAGCATCTGACTTGACAAGCATGCTGGTACAGCAGTATCATGACTTCCCTGAAAAGGAATACAAAGAAAAGACAGAGATGTCACAAGCAGACAAAAGGTTCATGAGCATAATGGAGAATGCTAAAATCAAGGATGGACATTAACAGTTAGAATGTCAATGTTAAAATGCCTAACAATTACCAAATAGCTCTTCTGCCAGAAGATGTCTTACCTGCTCAGAGAGTTTGAAAAGGATGCAATATTTATACATATATAAACTGTCATAGAAAAAGGACAGGCTGAGATGGTACCCCAGACAGAGCTTAAAAGGGACAATAGCAAGGTGTGGTAGATACCGCACCATGGGGTACAGTATATCATCCAAAAAAGGTCACAATTCATGTTGTTTTCAATTGCTTGGCTTCTTTTCGTAGAATGTCACTCAATAATGAACTAATCCAAGGTCCCAATCTCACTAGCGCACTTTTAGGTGTCTTGCTTCATTTCCGAAAGGAGACAATTAGTCTAATGGCTGACATAGAAGGCATGTTTCATCAAGTCAAAGTTGTTGAAGCTGACAAAGACTTTCTTCATTTTTTGTGGTGGCCAAAGGGTGATGTTGCTGAATACAGAATGACAGTGCATTTATTCGGATCTACATCTTCATCAAGTTGCGCAAGTGATGCTTTGAGAAAAACATCGGATGACAACAAGAACAACAGAACAACAAGACAAGAGGCCATTCATGTGGTAAAGAACAGTTTCTTTGTTGATGATTGTCTCGTGTCTGTTCCTACAGAAAAGCAAGCAAATGTGCTTTACAACGAACTTTGTGCGCTCTGCTCTCAAGAAGGCTTTCATCTCGTCAAGTGGATCTCTAACAGTAGACAAGTTTTGGCATCAATACCTGAAAAGGATAGATGAAGGAGGTGAAAAATCTTGACCTAGACTCTGAAAACCATTCCTGTTGAAAGAGCCTTTGGACTTCATTGGTCTGTTGAAAAGGACACATTCAAGTTTAAGGTTACACTACAGAACCAAACACTCACTAGAAGAGGAATATTATCAGTTGTTAATTCTGTGTTTGACCCACTTGGATTTGTAGCCCCTTTCATTTTTACTGCAAAGTACATCATGCAAGAGCTTTGTAAGCTTAGCAATGGATGGGATGACAGAATTCCAGACTCCATTATGGAGTCACTTTGAAGATGTTACTCAAGCCCAGTTGCATCATTTTTGTGACGCAAGTGAAAAAGGCACTGTGACCTACCTTTGACTGATCAATGCCCGAGGAAAGATTCATGTATCATTCATAATGGGAAAGTCAAGAGTGGCACCCTTGAAATCAATGACCATATCAAGAATGGACTTAACTGCAGCAGTGCTTGCAGTACGGATGGACAAGTTGTTAGCCACAGAACTGCAGTTCATGGTTCTGGATTGATAGCACTTCAGTTTTGATGTACATTAGAAACGAAACTAAACGATTTCAAACCTTTGTAGCCAACAGAGTCAGTATCATTAGGGAAGCATCAAATGTAGGTCAGTGGTGATACATCAACACTCAGCGGATTCAGCTTTGTGTAGTTTAACTGCTGATGCACTTCTAAAATGTAGCCTATGGAGAAATGGTCCGGTGTTTCTTCAAAGATCAGAACAGGAGTGGCCCAGGATACCACTTACTTCAACTCTGATTGAACCAATTGATCCTGAAGTTAAGAAGGAAAGAATTACTGTCATAATTTGCATGATCAAAAGGAAAGTCAATCACAAGGCAACAGACTCTTGATGACGAAAGCTTGGAAACGGTTATGTGTGAAGTAGAAGCCATATTAAACAATCGACCACTAACATCTTCTGGTGACCCAAATGACTTAAAACCGCTTACACCTAATCACTTACTACAGCTAAAGGTGCAACCTAGTCTTCCATCAGGAGTATTTCAAAAAGATGATCTTTATTCAGGATGTAGGTGGAGGGAAGTTCAGTACATCTCAAACCTCATCTGGACAAATTTTGAACACCTTTTTGTGTTTAATTGGTGCAAAAAGCTTGCCTAGAAAATCCAGCCTCACCACTGTACCAGCAGATTAGTCTGGTCGGCCAATGAATCAATTCGATTTCTAGGGCGGAGCAAATCCGAGCAAACAGAAAGCGGAGTAAACCAATCAGAGAAGGGCGGATATGACGTTAGCAAAGCGACAAGAGAGTCAACAGTGAAAAGTAAATAATTAATTTAAAACTGAATTCACGGCTGAATAGAACCATAGACAGTAAAAGAAATGGACACAGCGACCCCATTGGAACTCAATTGAGTCAAGTGAAGCCCATTTTTAGCGATTTTTAGCACTTCCGTTTCTGACGCGCAGACTCGCACTAAGCTTGATGACGTCAGCAACCTGTCTGACAGATGTAAATCTTCTAGTAGCTGTGCGTGCAAACTGCCATCGTTAATCTTGCAGAGACGGCGAGCTTGAGCGGGGAGTTCTTTGGCGTGAGTGAGCAGGAGTAAGTATTCTGATTAATTATTTTGTATAGTATTTTAAAATGTAACGCCAGTACGCCATATTAAGATAATCTCCCCGATTGTCTGCGAGCTTCTCCTCCTGTCTGTACGGTAATTTCTCTACTGTGCGACAGAGAGTGGAGTGGTTATGACGCAATCGTTAGCTTATTTTTACAAAAACTGTTTCTACGGGGCCATAATGTAACATTGAAGGTAATGGAGCCCTTTATACATTGTCGTGTATCTTTGGAAATAAATAATGGACAAATGGAGTCTTTAAACGCCTCAGATGTAAAGTTATTCACTGCCAAAGTGACGCCACAATGAATGGGAGTCAATGGGGATGCTAACGCAAGTGAAGTTCTGCTACAAGATGGCGGCACGCGGCCGACTTCTATTCAGTGCCCAAGGAAGTCGACCGGAAGTTGAACAAACTCTCGGGTCTCCCGTGCGCAATCTTTGTTAATATTGAAGGAACTTCCGCCACACTAGAGTGACGCTGTTCGCGTCACTGAAATAAACAAATCTGATTGCACGGTACGGTTTGGAGTTGACTCGAATCGCGACGGAGGGCGGACTGACCAGGGGTGAGTTTCCCGAAAGCATCGTTGGTGAACCATGGTTGTAAGTCCCATTGAACTCTATTGGTAACGACGGAACTTGCGACCATAGTTCGCTTTGGGAAACGCACCCCAGGGCTGCGTTTCCCAAAAGCATCGTAAGCTTAAGTTGATCGTAGCTCCATTGAAACCAATCAATTTAGGCTTACGATGCTTTTGGGAAACGCTGCCCAGACTGATATATCTTGTAGAAGATATATCAGTTTGGCCTTACCATGCAAGCAAAAAGCCAGTATAGCAAGCAAACCATCTTATGATTTTTTACTTAACATTTGAAATGAGTGAATCTTGGAAAAATTAGGAATTTTACAAATGGATGGTTGATTTCTTTGAAAAGGAATCACTGGGGGGGGGGGGGAATTGGGTCATATGAAAATGTGCAGATTGTATGAAAACATGCAAACAAGTTTGTATGAATTAATACATAAAATAATTACGAAGTGCCATGAGATTGTGCTGGTAGGACAATTTGTTTTTTTTATGAATGGCACAAATTTTCGTATAAAATTTGAACACTTTTTTTTTTTTTTTTGCTTATTGGATGCAAAAAGCCAGCATTGAAAGCAAGCCATCTTGTGATTTGTTGCTAAACTTTTAAACATATTATTTAAAATGTTTTTAAACATTTGAAAATTATGAATTTTACAAATTCATGTTTGATTTCTTTGGAAAGGAAAAAAAAAACAGATCATATGAAAATGTGCAGATCATACGAAAACATGCAAACGAGTTTGTACAAATTCATACATAAAATAGTTTACGAATTTCCATTAGATTGTATTGGGATGACAATTTGTTTTTCTACAAAGCAAACTAGCTTATAATTTGTTACTCAACATTTGAAATGAGTGAAAAAATTCAGAATTTTACAAATTCATGATTGCTTTTCTTTGGAAAGGAATCATCGGGAAAAAACACGTTGGTCCGGGCCCTGTATACCCATTCGATTTCGCCTACACAGAAGAGACCAACTCCGTGCTGCAGGTGGGTCGGAATATCACCAAGATTAAGCTCCTTGTTCGGAAGTTCTTCCAGAGCCAGAAGGCGGAGAGAAATACGACGGAAGAGGAACGGCCGTTCTTCCTCTATGTGGCGTTCCATGATCCTCACCGCTGTGGCCACTCCCAGCCTCAGTATGGAGTGTTCTGTGAAAAGTTTGGGAATGGAGAGAGTGGCATGGGAAGAATTCCAGATTGGGAGCCAAAGTATTACTCTCCAGACAGGGTTAAGGTGAGCCTTACAAATAAAGAAAAATGTTAAAGTCATTAGTTGAAATTCCCAACCATCAGTTTCTTAATATCTAACTAGGTTCCATACTTTATTCCGGACACTCCTGCAGCAAGGGCGGACATAGCAGCCCAGTACACAACGGTCAGCCGGCTGGACCAAGGTTATATTTTAAGTCATTCACAGTAATATTTAAAAATTTGCTTGCATGGGTTTTACATTTCTGGTGTTTTGATTTCGAAGGTATTGGTCTGGTTCTTCAAGAACTACGGGATGCGGGATTTGAAAATGACACTCTGGTGATCTACAGCTCGGATAATGGAATTCCGTTCCCCAACGGACGCACTAACCTGTACAGCTCAGGTGTGAAGGAACCCATGCTGGTCTCCTCACCTGAACACCGGCAGCGCTGGGGACAGATCAGCCAGGCCTACGTCAGTCTGCTGGGTAAGAGCTAATCACTGCTGGATTATTCTTTAAACATGTAAATAAACTAATGTGCACAGAACAAAGTCCTTCATGGGTTTAAGATGTGCTGTAACTGCTTTAATCACTAGGTGGTGCAGTAAGCCTAGTTTTAATACACCTTCATGCACTTGTTCCTGTTTTTGAGGCCGGATAATAGAACAGCTCTCTACTGAATGACAGATAAATACCATTATTAGTTTCGCAAACTATTTGTGCTGTGCTGAAATAGAACATCTTTCAGATTTGTTTCTGTGTTTAAGCCCAGGACAACTGATATATTTTTTATTTGTAGGACTATGAAACACATAATCAATCTTGCTACTGCACCATTCAGATGTTTTAGACCAGATGATAGAACAATCGTCTTTCTCCTGAATTACAAGTTTGGATGAATGTAGCATAGCTTTTACAAAAAGATATTCATAAGATAATGAAAAGCAAAACATCTATTTGTAATAGAAATAATAGTACAACTATTTTTCTACCAAATGACAGATTGTTAACAATGGTGTGTGCACTATTGCACCTTTTTGCACTTGATTCAGTGTTTAAAGTCAAATCTTTGTTTACTGACAGATTGCCAATGTAACAACGTTTTCCGTTTGTACGAAATTGCCAGTGTATCAACAATTTCTATTTGTATGAATCGCAGGTTGTTCGTACAATATAACTATTGCACATTTTTGCACTTGATTCAATGTTTAAAGTGATAGGTCACCCAAAAATGTAATCAACTAAAACTAAATTTAATCAAAAAACTTAATCAAGTGCAAAAAGGTGCAATAGTGAGGAATGCCACTTTTTAAATAACGTACGAACAACCTGTGATTCGTAAAATGAAAAATGTTGTTACAATAATCTGTCAGTAAATAGAAATAAATTACCTTAAAGTGATAGTTCACCCAAAAATGAAAATTATTCCATGATTTACTCACCCTCAAGCCATTCTATGTCTATCTTTTTTCAGACTTACACTATTGAAGTAATATTAAAAAAAAAAATCCTGGCTCTTCCAAGCTTTATAATGGTAGTGAATGGGGGCCGAGATTTTAAAGCCCAAAAAGTGCATCCATCCATCATAAATATAATCCACATGGCTCCAGGGGGTTAATAATGGCCTTCTGAAGTGAAGCGATGGTTTTTTGAAAGAAAAAAAAAAACAATACATACAACTTCAACTAAATAAACTATAATAACCAGCTTCCGGCAAACATCCATATGCAAGTCGACTTACGGCGGAAGCGTAACCTTTGATGCAATGTATAATGTAGGATGTAGGAGTGCTGTTCAAACAAATAGGGCTGTGCAACAAACTCAGTCTCCTTTACGCTTAAATACTCAGACGTTTCTCTTAAAAATGTCTTGTTTTAGACTTGTAATTTGCGACTGGTGTTTTGTTTTGCTCTATCCCCTGCATTTCCGTGTTCATCAATACATCATACATCGCATCAGAGGTTACAAGTCGACTTGTGTACGAATGTTTGCCGGAAACTGGTTATTATAGTTTAGAAGGTCTTTATTAACCCCCTGGAGCTATATGGATTACTTTTATGATGGTTGGATGTGCTTTTTTGGGCTTCAAAATCTCGGCCCCCATTCACTGCCATTATAAAGCTTGGAAGAGCCAGGATATTTTTAATATAACTCCAACTGTGTTCACCTGAGAAATGAGAGTCATATACAGCTAGAATGGCTTGAGGGTGAGTAAATTATGGGATAATTTTCATTTTTGGGTGAACTATCACTTTGAGGTAATTTATTTCTATTTACTGACAGATTATTGTAACAACATTTTCCATTTTTACAAATCACAGGTTTTTCGTATGGTATTTAAAAAGTGGCGTTCCTCACTATTGCACCTTTTGTCACTTGATTAAGTGTTTTCAGGTCATTTCCTTCTATTTACTGTCAACATAATTTCTAGCTGTACGAATTGCAAGTTTTTGTACGATATAAGAAAATGGCGTCCCTCACTATTGCTCCTTTTCATACTTGATTCTGTTTTAAGGTCAAATCTTTCTATAATTTAGATTATAACCAAGGTAACATGTTCTGTTTGTATGTACTTGATTCAACAGCATCTCTAATTTTCCCCCCAGATATCACTCCCACCATACTGGACTGGTTCTCTTTGCCGTATCCGTCGTACAGTCTCTCAGGTGGTCGTCCGGTTGAGTTGACGGGTCGGTCTCTCCTCCCGGCCCTGAGCTCAGAACCGCCCTGGGTCACCGTCTACGCCAGCCAGAGTCTCCACGAGGTCACTATGTTTTACCCGATGCGCTCCATCCACCAGGGCCCCTACCGGCTGCTGCACAATCTTCACTACCGCATGCCCTTTCCTATAGACCAGGACTTCTACGTGTCCCCAACCTTCCAGGATCTGTTAAACCGGACCCGGTCGGGCCAGCCCACAGGCTGGTTCAAGACTCTAAACGAGTATTACTATCGGGAGAGGTGGGAGCTGTTTGACATCCAGTCGGATCCGACAGAGAGGCGGAATCTCGCTGGTGATCCAACCTACGCCCCGGTTCTGGAGAGCCTGAGGGAGCAGCTGCTGAAGTGGCAGTGGCAAACGGAGGATCCGTGGGTGTGCGAGCCGGATGCGGTTCTCGAGACTAAGCTGGAACCGCAGTGCAGACCCTTGTATAATGGACTATGAGTGCCTAAGATTAAAGAAAAGACTTTCATCCTTTTATGGTTCAGATTCACTGTTTAAATGGTTTAATATGAGAATTGTAAGATTATATTTGTAGCTTTTATATTGAAAATGGTAATAAACATTTTGAATAACAAAAGTAGTCAACATTTTCTCATTTTCTTTATTTGAACCTCTAACATTGGTTTGTTTTTATTACAATAGATTGCAAAAAGGCAATAAGACTCCATTTAAATGTTTCATTTTAGGCCATCACAGATTGTTATTTACAAATGTTCAAATTAATGTTATTTTTACCTCTTTATTATTATTATTATTATACATATACACAGCTTTTTTGGCTTTTTGTTTAAATTTTATCTCAGATAACTAAGGAACAACACTTCAAAATTGCATTTTTGTATTTAAAATATTTTTGTATTATTACTATTATTCAAATATCCTATATTTATTGTTGTTGTACCTTTACCAAAATTAAAAATTGTTTTTCTACAAATAATTCTATAATAATTTTCTACAAATGGTTTATTGAAAGTGCTCTCTAATTTAGATTATTTATAAATCTGACAACATGGTAAAACAGTTTATCCAAATGTGTAATTGCAGAGAAGTCAATAAGTCAATGTTCAAATCATTCATTAATGAGACTTTATGTTCAGATCTTGTGCACTTAGAATTCTTCTATTAAATTATATTCATTTTCTATTCTATTCTACTCTATTCAAGTCCCTTCAAATTTATAGCAAGTATTAAACATACTTGGATACTGATCCTTTGGTTAATGCGTATGTGCGTCTTTACGCACGGGATTTTCTCTTTTTTAATTTGTGCTGTGACGCCAGAAAGACGTTTATTGATCAACATAGACAGGCTCGGTGACAGAGAAACAATATTGTCCCGTCATACATCACATCTACCTGACGTTAAAGTCTCCCCAACCGTCTCCAAACGCGCAAAGACGCGCAAATCAATCCTATTGGCCGGAAATATGAATCATCTAGTGAGGAATGACGAACGAGATCACGACTCCGAGGGGTATATATATAAACTCCAGATGTGGAGAACATCAATCCAAAAGCTACGAGGCATCATAGATCAAAACACACGTTTGGGTCAAGTGCGCAATGGAGAGGTCCGTCAGATCCGTGCTGGTGTTCGTGGCTGTTTCCATCCTCATCTCTAGCCATCCTACAGACGCCTGGTACAAGCAGTCCACCGGGCCGAGCTACTATTCCGTCGGGAGAGCCTCGGGTTTGCTGTCCGGGATCCGGAGGTCGCCGTATGTGCGCAGATCTGAGAGCGAATCAGCGCTGGACAGCGGCGAGACCCCCGGCGTCTCCAACAGCGTGATACCCGACCTCAGCAGCAGACAAACGCCAGTCCTTAAAAACATGGTAAATTATTTCATCAAAAACATGTTTTATTACATATAGCCTACTTTAGATAACAAAAGAAGATAATATTGTATATACATACATACGCACAATATGCAGTTTATTAAAGTTTTTTCATTATTTAGTTAAATAAAATATTTGTAAACGTCATTTCATTTTTATAACACAATTTATCAATTAAATAAGTCTTATCAAATTAATAAACATTATATAATATAGTTATATAGGATGCAATATGCATCCAGTTATGTATATGTATGAAGTTACATTAAACAGTTTCATGATTTGTCTCGTATATATTTGCAAAACTTATTACTAAAGTGATCAATTAACAAAGCATAACAAATCAATAGTTCATGTGCATTCACATATGAATAGCCTATATATATTCAGAACATTCCTGAACATTTGAATGTACATTAAATATTATTAATGTATGTGTATTATGGTCAATAGATTGTTAAAAGATGTACTTTGTTACTGTGCATACTTTTATATATATATATATATATATATATATATATATATATATATATATATATATATATATATAAATTGTCTGTTTTATTTTAAAAAAGCATGTACTTAAGAAGACAGAATCAACATGTAACTTCCATTAAGGTTTACTGTGCCGTTTTTCCCCTCAGGCCATCTGCGTAAAGGACATTTCTCCAAACCTACAGAGCTGTGAGCTGGTTCAGGACGGTTCGAGCACGTTTCGGTGCAAAGCAGACGTGTTTCTCTCGCTCGATTCGCTGGACTGCTTCACCTCCTGAGCGGAACCAGTCTCTCTCTCTCTCCCTCCCCGACCCAAAGTCTCTTCATTTCAGGAGTATTTACAGCCAAGGCAGTGAGGCGCGCTGTTGACATTGAATGTTTACTTGATTTA
Source organism: Chanodichthys erythropterus (assembly GCF_024489055.1). Lineage (NCBI taxonomy): Eukaryota > Metazoa > Chordata > Actinopteri > Cypriniformes > Xenocyprididae > Chanodichthys > Chanodichthys erythropterus. The sequence goes on along the minus strand of NC_090230.1, from coordinate 19,417,867 downwards.
CACCAGGGATGTTCAGCGCTGCTCTCGAAGATCTGCTTTCCTGCGATGTTTAGTTCTCTAGCGATGCTAATCATTTTTAAACTGCGCTTTATATTCTAAATCTATTATTTTCTGAGAGCGTGCGGTAAATAATTTGTGAGGTAAACGGCAAAACTATGTGCGTTCATAACTTCGACAATACATTCAAATAATACCAGTTTGAATATCGAGCAGCATAACGAGCTGTTTTGTACGGCTAAAAATACCAAGGACACCGGAAGCTTCGCACATCCGTTAAAAATCCTGTTTTGCGACACACAAAAAAATTGATAATTTTTTTAATTAAGTGAAATCAGCCACCAAGACATTAAAATGTAACGTAAAAATATTGGTTTAGTATGTAGCGAATGCAAAAAAGTGAAGTCAAACCAAATTCAATTCACTTCCAGTGTGAACACACAGTTTCAGCTGTATTTTGCAGGAAAATGGATCTTGGAGAGCAGTTTTGAGCACCCCTGGTTCACACAATGTGAAGTTCGCTGCTTTAAATTTATAAATAAAACAAAACACAAAACAGAGAGGTATTTTCTGTTCGATCTGTTCTCCCTCGCGTCCACCCGTCTCCTGTACCTTCTTTCAGATGTATTACATGTTCATAAAAAGAGTTCACTGTTATGAGCAAAAACTTTCAAAGATGTTTTCTTTATTTTATTAAACTTGAAAGATATACCGTTCATTGTGTGCATGTTTGTGTTGTGCATTTGCATTGAGGAAATATGAATATGACTCGTTTTACACCATTCATTGTGTGTGGAAAATAAGCACGAAACAATATCAAATACATTATGTTAGTTTTTAATTACGTTTGTATATTCACAGTGGCTTGTTTGCATTTACAAAAGTGTAACTCAAATGCTTTTGAAAAGCGAAATACGGAATTTAAATAGCAAAAATACATCCATCAATGGAATATCAATGAATAAATGGGAAAAATGGTAAAGTAACATGATTTCAAATGTATTTACAAAACAATACACAATTGCTACGGGTATGATTATGCTTCAAATAGATGTGTGGCTCACTTTGGTGCAACAAAACCATTTCAGATTGAATTATGAAACTATAAAAGTGCATTGCCTTGCTTCACCAATGAGTCAAAAGCAAAACACGATTCATAATGCAAAACAAAAAATGAACTGACAGGGTGTTCGAGCTCGGAACAGACCATGTTGAACAAAGATTTACACAAGGAGAAAAGGTTATTTTATAAGTCATTATTAACCTTGGTAACGTACACACAGGAAGCGATGTCAGGTGGAAAATTATGGGATGCATGAATGAGCAACTTGATCTCCCAGGACAGTACAATTTACTCTTTTAAAACCATATTATACACTTTCACAGTGTAACATGTGATTGAGATTATTACACAGGACAGTTATTAAATATTTTGTCATTCTGTCAGTTGTGTTTAAGTAAGAGAAGCATAAATTCGGTTATTGCTACATGAAAAGTGTGCAGTCGCTCCATTCTGATTAATATCAGAGCATCATATAATAAATAGCATCAGCATCCATGAGTCCTTATTCAGCTTTTAAAGGGGAATTGTTCTGGACTCAGAGCAGAGACACAGCTTCCAGGTTCTCCTTGATGATGGTGTCCATGACGACCTGGAAAACTACCTGCACGTTGGAGGTGTCGGTGGCTGTGGTGAAGTGATGGTAGATGAGCTTGCTGGGCGTGGTGTTGAGCGACACGAACATGGCGGCGATGAACCGGGCGGCACCGTCCACATCACAGTCGGCACCTGTGAACAAAAACACACTTCTTTGAAAGAAGACCAAGGCTACATTTCTTTACATGTAAAAACAGTAATATAAATGCATTATATATACACACTTGATAAGTTTTCCGTTGCAAAGGTTAAACAGTATTTTCTCTAAGGAGTATCAAGTCAGCAGTTTCAAAACATATAGCAACATGAATCATGTTCAATAACCCCTGGTTCAGAAAAACAAAACAGGAGAGCACTACAAAAACATCAATTCCTGATGAATTATGCATTAACAGGAAACACTGTTCATCCGAGAGAAGATTTGTGAAGTGGATGTAATTGAGTTTTCCCCAGTAGAAAAGAAATGAAATCAGTCTATGCATATCTGACAAGATCTTCTCCAAATCTCTAAACCTTCAATGCTAAATTGACATTTGCATGATGCCTGATGCCAGGTGAAATGTAGTTGTAAAAAGGTTTTATTGTAATCTTCTCTCCGAATCGAGATCAACTTTGTCATATACAAGAGGGGGAGGGAGAGTGAAGACAATGTTACGCGAGAAATTTCCAGCCTCATCCGTCTTGACCTTTTCTCCCTGAGGTAAAAACTACAGGATCTGTTCCAGCTGATTAGACCGCCAAACTACAAACTCACAGAGACATGGTGGATTCAGTCTTAATGGAAGGACAGTGATAGTGGACGACAGACAGACAGACAGACAGACAGACAGAGACAGAGACAGAGACAGAGACAGAGAGAGAGAGAGAGAGAGAGAAAGAAAGAAAGAAAGAAAGCTATTTGGGTGTGAGCAAAAACACACTGTTTTTGTGTGTTTCCCTTTAAATGCAAATGAGCTGCTGCTCTCCTCCCCCTTTCCAGAAGAGGGCGGAGCTTTAACAGCTTCGGTTGCTCAACAACAACAAAGCTGGAGAATCTCACGCAGTCAAAATGAGGATCGTCAGTAACGGTGTTCTTCCTGAGTCTCTCCATCAGTGTCCGTCTCCAGTTTGAACAATGTAAGGCTGAAGTTACAACTTTTAGAATGAAACTGGACGTTTCTGAATGATTAGTGGATAAATTTATGTAGTTGTTGTGGAGTTGATTCAACTCATCGACTAGCATGTGCCGTTGTTAATCTTTTGTGAAGCAGTCCGGTGTAAAATGACAGCATGGCAACAAAACTCAACTACAACAACTCTTCCTCTTCTCTAAAGCAGCCCAACATGGCCTCGCCCTCTTTGTTGCGTGTTTTTTTGGTCCCTACTAGGGCTGCACGATTAATCGCATGCTATTCTCACGCGCATTTCGTCAGTAAAGCCGGTTCCCTGATTACCGCTAAATCGCCATCACCTGATTTCAAATGAAGCGGCATTTAATAGACAGAGCCGTAGTTCACTGAAAAGCCACGCAATATCGCGTTCATATCGCAGATGAATCGCCTGCGATAATGAACGCGATATTGCGTGGCTTGTCAAGTCAAGTCAAGTCAAATTTATTTATATAGCGCTTTTACAATTGGTAATTGTTTCAAAGCAGCTTTACATATTAGAAGCACAGAAAAAAAGGGAAGTGGTTAAAACTGTACAAACAAGCGTGGTAATATGTAACATATACAAGATGGTGCTACATTAAGCCAATGTCGGCTGACTTCCAGGGGTGGAAAAAACCCCCTAGGAGAAAAACCCAGCGTGCTAGCACTGGGAAAAAAGTCCTAGGAGGGAAAAAACCCCTTGGAAGATATATATATGTAAATGTATATGGAGATCAAAATCTGAATTGTACATTTTTATTATAGAGCTTGTCTGTGAACTACGGCTCTGTCTATTAAAAGGCGCTCCGTTTAAAAACAGGTGATGGCGATTTAGCGGTAATCAGGGAACCGGCTTTACTGACGAAATGCGCGTGAGAATAGCATGCGATTAATCGTGCAGCCCTAGTCCCTACCAACCATTTGTTGTAGTCCTTAAAAAGAGAATTCTTTAAAAGAAAATATCTCCCTTTGTATTGAGTGTCGTAATTTTTCAGATGTTGTTTGTGTTCAAACAGCAACATTACACACTAACTAATGTTAAAAAGGTGAAATCTTAATCAAGGACCCCTTTAATAATGTTTGTTTATTAAGTTTTTACGCCATGTTAGCATCATGGCTATTTTCATGGCAAAAAGTTCAGTATCATCCATAAAATTTACATTATATAAAACATTTCAACTTAACATAAGATCGAAAATCTTAAATTCATTCAGGTGGTGACCCCTTAAAAAAAAAGCAGACAAATGAAAAATAAAGAAACAACAACAACAACAAAAAAAAAGATAAAGAAACGAGAAGAGAATGTACGGACAAACTAAAAAAAAAAAAGACAATGAACGATGAAAAACAACTGAATGAACAAATAAAGACATCAAACTAACAAAAAGAACAAGAACAAAGAAGAAAAAAAAAATTGAGAATGAACAAAAATGAAAAGAATTGAAAAAAAAACAATGAATAAACAAAAAGACAAAGAACAAAATAGAATGTAATGAATGAAAAACAAACGGAAGAACAAAAGAAAACAACATAAAAAGAACAAAGAAAGCACAAATGACAAAAGGAATAAACAAAAAAACAGAACAAAATGAATGAATGTTCAAAAACATGAGAACAAACAAATGAAAGAACAAAAGATAACCAACAAACAAAAGAGAACTAACAAATGAAACAAACAAACTACTAAATCAAAGAAAGACAATAAACCAACAAATGAAATAAAGAAAGAATATGATTGGGAGCAGTTGAAGACAGAAAAGCTTGCCAACTCTCTGCTTTAATAAAGGAAATGAGTCAACAAATGAAGCTCTGTGAGCAGCTGAAGTAAATATTACACTTTCTTCAAGCATTCTGCAGCGGGAGCAAGCGGGATTCATCTGTAAATCACAGATCCGTCTCTCACCTCTGAACTGGGGAAGGTAATGCCGCAGATGACGCCCGGAGTGGAGAATCTTCTCTTGGAAAAGATCAATCTTGTTCATGAATAATATCTGCAAAACAAGGAGAAACACTTACATGTCACTCTGGATCGAGACGGACAACACCCATCAACCAGTCGCTCTGTAAAATCAATCATTTAGGACAAGTATCGATTAGTAAAAAAACAACACCTCTAGAAAGTCTTCGAGAAGAAAGTTGTGTGTGTGTGGTTACAAAGATCAACTTGACAAAATAAAATGATTAATACCTCGGTGTTCACAAAAGATGACAGAGAGAGAGAGAAAAAAGGGCGAGTGTCGCTCACTATAATGGCTTAATTAACAACTTGGCCCAGTAATGATTTTGCCCAGCGTTTCAAAACAGCAGAGTATGACTAACGTGGCTATAAAACGCATCTTAACAAGGGCAGTTAGCGCACCTCATTACTCAGGAAGAGGTTTACGGAGGGCGTACGATAAATAGACAGAAAACAAGAGGACCACCGTCACCCACGGGGACGAGCTAAAATACGCCTGCTAGTTTAATTACCAAACGACATGGGCAATTATAACAAAGTCTGGGCTAACTGACGACGTGGGCCGTAATTACGAGGGAAGATGTTACGAGGTTACCAAAGCAAGCTACAGTAGTCGGCGAATGAAACGTCTGAACGAACCACACACTCTTTCATCAGGTGATCGCAATGGAGTCGTACAACAGAGTTTATAATGAGATGGAGGTCCAGAAGAACTCGCTGACATCGGGATAAAGGGTGACGTGACGTTAGTGTCAGCACAAAAAGATTTCCGTATTGTGGTGTATTTGATTTTTATTTGAAGACGAAAGAATTATTATTAAGTGGAATTGATCAGATTGTGAAAACAGGCCTATGACAGAAGGCAGGGGAGGGGTTAAAGATTAGAGGGCTTGATGATGTCAGCAGAAATGGAAAGTCGTTTCAGAGGCGGAGCAAGTTATCAAAAACTACTATAAACTAAAAACTAACCAAAAATAACACCAGAAACTGCATTATTAAAAAAGTAAACATTCCGATTTGATTAAAATCTTTAACGTAGAAACTTTAGTGTTAAATTGCTAAAATCATTGCAGACTTTAGTAGCAGCACTAAAGGCTTGTTCAATCACTGAATCAAAGAAACATCTGAAAACATTTGAAAATTTTATTTTTACCGTTATTACAAAAATTACTATATATGTGTGTGGTAAATGTTGTATTGAAATTTATTGAAAATTATTAAAATATCTATACATCCTTCCATCCATCCATCTATCCATTCATCCATCCATCCAAATATCCATCCATCCATCCATCCATCCATAGATCCATCCATCCAAATATCCATCCATCCATTCATCCATCCATAGATCCATTCATCCATCGATCCATCTATTCATAAATCCATCCATCCATCCATCCATCCATAGATCATCTATCATTCATCCATCGATCCAACTATCCATCCATCCACAGATCCATCCAAATATCCATCCATCCATCCATCCATCCATCCATCCATCCATCCATCCATCCATCCATCCATAGATCATCTATCATTCATCCATCCATTGATCCATCCATTGATCCATCCAACTATCCATCCATCCATCCATCCATCCACAGATCCATCCATCCATAGATCAATCCATCCATTCAAATATCCATCCATCCATCCATAGATCATCTATCATTCATCCTTCCATTGATCCATCTATCCATCCATCCAAAGATCCAACTATCCATCCATCCACAGATCCATCCAAATAACCATCCATCCATAGATCAATCCATCCATCCATCCATCCATTCATCCATCCATAGATCCATCCATCCATAGATCAATCCATCCATCCATCCATCCATCTATCCATAGATCCATCCAAATATCCAAATATCCATCCATCCATAGATCATCTATCATTCATCCATCCATTGATCCATCTATCCATCCATCCATAGATCCAACTATCCATCCATCCACAGATCAATCCATCCATCGAACCATCCATAGATCATCTATCCATTCATCCATCCATTGATCCATCTATCCATCCAACCATCCATAGATCATCTATCTATTCATCCATCCATAGATCATCTATCCATTCATCCATCCATAGATCATCTATCTATTCATCCATCCATAGATCATCTATCCATTCATCCATCCATTGATCCATCTATCCATTCATCCATCCATAGATCATCTATCCATTCATCCATCCATAGATCATCTATCCATCCATAGATCCATCTATCCATCCATAGCTAGATAGATCCATCTTTTATATGTATGTGTGTATATTTTATATATATATATATATATATATATATAAAATATACACATATATCTCCATCCATCCATCCATACATACAACAACAATTCTACACAAAAAACCTCTATTATTAACAAATGCAGCTTTATCCCTCTTGTGAATGTGCGCAAGTATGCATCAAATAAAGTGTTTTGGGGTTTTTTTGGGTCACGTGTTGGGCGTTTTGCGTCGTCTCTTGATTGACGACACTTGCCTCCTCTCGAGCTAATGGGATGAGATTGGATGAGCTCTCTCTGATAATTGAGCCGTTTCTTACCATAGAAGTACTTCTGAAGAAGACGTTATTGCAGATTGATGAGAACAGCTTGAGACTCTCCTGCAGTCGATTCTAAACAAGAGCACAAATTAAAAACATGAGCTGTCATTCCCATGAGATCCCATGATGCTCTCCCGTGATGTCATATATGAGAGGCGACTGAAAAGCTGAGGTCCGTGCGTTTGAACAATGTGTGTGCTGTATTAACACTCAGATTCACACCAAGTAAACTCATTTTATGTTTTGTGTTACTAAAGTTACATTAGTAGTACATTAAATAAAAACAGTTAAATATTAAATGTTATTTTCAGCATTAACACCAGAGTTGTAACATGTCAAATTTGCACTGTAAAAAAACAAAACAAACAAAAAATATATATCTGTTGCATTGATGTATGTCACATTTTAGTATTACATTCAGAAATAAATGTAAATACAGTGTTTATAATGTTTGAAAACATTTTATTTTATTTACCGGTAAACACAAATGAATAAAAAAATATAAGTATTAAAAAATATATATATAGTGGCATTCATTATAAACAACATTTATTATAAACAGCAAACCTACACAAATTAATTTAAAGCAAAACTGAAAATACTGGTGTGTGGAAAAAAGGTGCTAAAATAAACTTGTAATCCAAATATCCAAGTATCTAAGTATCAATATCAATATCTAAGTATCGCTTACATTATTGCATTATATTAATAAATAGCTTTTGGAAACATTTTATAAAAATATGGTAATGATGCTTATTATTGTCTTACTAAATTTTAGTTTTAGAATGTTACATTAAATGAATACTGTATATATTCAAATGAAGTATTTGCTAAATACATAAAAGTAAATGTTGTTTTCAGTATTTATAATTATACTTTTCAGGGAGTTCTTTAAAAAATACATCAATATAATGGATTAAAATGTTTAATTTTAAAATCCAAATAAATTTTTTTAAACAGTTACAAAAACGTATAGTGACAGAAGCCCTATAGAATTTTCCAGAAGTAGTGTATGAAAAATGTAGATTAAAAAAAAAACAATGTATGTATAATATATTACTGTTAATTAACACTTTAAAAAAATACAAGCACACCATTTTTACCATCTAAAAATGGCATACTTCAGCTTCAAATAACACCATGGTGATCATTGTCAGTAACATCTTCTGTTTGATGTAGTAGGTGAACACAAAATGACACGTTCTCTCACCATAGATGGATCTTCCACTAGCGTCATGTCGTATCCACTCAGAGACACAACGAACAACACGGCCCTTACATCCTCAAAACAACTGATCCACTTTCTCCTCTCTGTCCTCTGGCCTCCAACGTCATACATTCTGTGGAGAGATAGACAAAAGGTCCTCAATGGAAAAAGAAACACCTCAATATGGCACAAAAACACTTTAAAGTAAACACATGTGCAATTAACCTTGGGAAATACATCATGTTACAAAAGCACAATGGATTTTGAACATCACTTTTAATGCTGACTTTTACAAACAGTGTTGCATTTGTTATGCTAATATGCTGCTAACTAGCGACACATATACGAACATGTGAAAAACAGACCAATGGGCTATTACTGATGCCATCAAATGAGTCTCTTGAATTAACAAGCTCCACCAAATTTCCCCTTACAGTGATTTAGATCACAACACTAAAAAGAGTTAGCTTGTTAGCTAGTTGTTAGCAAAGATGTGTCAAAATAAAATAACATCCCAAAACATGACATTTCATTACAGGTTTCTCCTCTTCACGCCTATTTTTGAAGCACATCTAAAAAGAGCTGGAAAAGGCGAGTGTTTGTTCTCAGAGAGTGTTTCTTGTCTTCAGACAATCGTGAGTAAAGTGAGAAGACCGTGAACAGTCAGTCTCTCTCACACATTTATTTTCCACCTTCCACTTCATCCAGCGCCATCTCTTCACTATATTTGTGGGAAAGATTCCTCCACACGTCTGAAAATCAAAACTATCAATACACACACTTCAAATGTGATGGAAAAAAGAAATCTATATGTGCTTCATGGGACACTAATACAAACAAATTAAATCATGAACATAGCTGATGTCGACACTATGACAAACTGGTAGATTTTCTCATGTTCAACAAACTGCAGGTTAAAAAAAAAAAAAAAAGAAAAAAAAAAGAGAAACAAACTATTATAATCATTAATACAAAACATACAAGGCTCAATCCCAATTCTACCCCTTACCCCTTCCCCTTTGTTTCGCGCATTCACGTGAAGGGGTAGGGGTGTCCCAATTCTCATTTGGTTGAAGGGGAAGGGGTAGGGGTAAGGGCCTTCAAACGAAGATTTTTCAGGACCACACTTCAGACGAAGGGGTATGATAAATTTCCAACATGGCCGACCAAGCGAGCAGAGAGACCCATAAATGTAAGGTTTTTTTTACGGTAAACAGTATTTTAGTAATAAATAATCACTTGTTTTATGATGCCTTTAATCTTGTGTTCATGTATACGGTTATGTTCTCCGAAAAAAGATTTGTTAAAAACGCTATGAAAATCGTTCGCTAATGTTTTTTACTTTATGATAGTTCCACGACATATTTTTTATATTTTATTGAAACCCGCGTTGATTTGACAACATAAATTCAAATCCGGTGGCAGCTAACATATCTTTTTTGCCGCATGCCTGATTAATGTATTGTTTTGTTGTGGTTACGTCCATAAATACGTTTACGTTACATGATATAAACAAAAAGTGCATTCAATTTGCGTGCTTATTCATCAGTATTGTATGTTCTGTATCAACCAGGGACTCCTGAGGAAACACGCAGGCTCGTCTCCTTTGTCTTATGCGAAGAACTGAAGACAAATGCAAAAAATAAAAAATAAATAAAAATAGCTGTCGCCCAAGCAACAGAGATCACTACAGCTATCGATGGCATCTTAAAAGGCCAATTCAATTTTTAGCGCGACCCTTTTTATTAACGAGACCCATAAGCATATACAACTAGCTAAACAAGCCAAAATGAATTATTAAAAACGAAACTGAAGGTAAACCTGCGTTGCTCTCATAGTGGTTAACGTTACCTCTCTCTTTCGGTGAAGTGGAGCAGCTGCTCTTGCTGCTCTTTTAACAGTATTTTATTTTTTATAATGAACAAGCTGCGATGTCACGTTTCCACTGCTTGTGTGTGTGTGTGAGGCGCGGGCGCGATCAAACAGCGGTCTTTGCAGGGGACTTGCCTCATCGTCATGGCAACGGTTCGTGGCCAGGTCAGATTACGTCAGAGTTTGTTGCCGTCTGTTGGAAAACTGTTCACACCGCGCAGACATTCCACGACCCGACAAACGCCGATTAAACATGTTCAGTCGGGTGAAAACCGACTCCGACCAACGCCAACAGGGGTATCACACCGATCCAACAAACTCCAACAGACTAGTGTTGTCGGTGCGGTGTGAATTGGCCTTTAGAAGTGTGTGATAAATCTATGACGTAGGAGCTAGCGACGACTTGTAACTTGACGATGACGTGTAACGGTCTAGTAGTGGTGTCCCATTTCTTAGGGGAATATTTTCAGCCCTACCCCTTGACACTCTGTTTCAAGGGGCAAAGGGAGGGGTAGGCGTAGGGGTAAGGGCAAGGGCAAGGGATATAAAATAGAATAGAGTGCCCCAGGGATGACGCGTTTTTGTAGGCCAACCCGGAAGTTAGCAGCGCACGGGTTCCCTCGACTGAAAGCCTATTCATTTTTCCCATAGACTTTTGGAAAATCGCAGAAAATAAGCTCTGTGTTTAACAAAGGGTTATGACACTTACACGTTTTGTCTATCAAGATAATCTTTACACGTTAACACAACATTTATACATTTTGAAGCCTAAATAAAGTCATCAGATATAAAAGGCTAACAGTAGGCTATAAACGGACTACAGCACACCATGGTCGCGGATCAACGTCGTCACCACCACCAAGCGTCCTCAAACATTATTAAAAAAACAATTTTATTTAAAAACATGCTCGCTGATTATGATCTGCGCTGTGTATGAATACTTATCCACTTTATCATGAGAAATGCTGTCTAAATAGCAATTTTTTAGCAACCGCCGATTTTAAGACACAGTAAAAGTAAAAAAAAAAAAAAAAAAAAAAAAAAAAATCACAAATGGGATATAACTGGTGTGTTTTATGTCATAGATCAAAACGTGAAAGTATTTAGAGGCTTTGTTTACCACAGACCTTATTTCAGGCGATTTAGCAAAAACCCATTCAAAAAACCCATAGACTTTACGGCGTTGGAACCGGAAGTCCTAAAATGCTAACTCGTTACAAAAACGCGTCATCCCTGCGGCACTCTATAGGGATTGGGCCTTAATTTTAATGTATTACGGAAAAAAAAAAATTATATATATATATCTTATATATATATATACATACACACAGAAGTTCATATATACATATATATATATATATACATATATACATATATATATATATATACATATATACATATATACATATATACATATATACATACATATACATATATACATACATATACATATATACATATATACATACATACATATATACATATATATATACATATATACATATATACATATATATATACATATATACATACATATATATATACATATATACATACATATATATATACATATATACATACATATATACATATATACATACATATATACATACATATATACATATATATATACATATATATATACATATACACACACACACACACACACACAGAATTTAACGATCAAAAAATTAAATAAAACCTAGAGTATCTTCCTGATATTTTCTTGGCTGTCACGTCTTTTCCAACAGCACAAAAGTTTAATAATGGCTTTGTTTAATTATGAGATGATCTGATGTGGCCACATAATCACTGCAGACAAGGTGAGAATCATGCCGTGTTAAACACACTGATCAAAACGCAAGTCGTTTCACTCAGCATCATTAGACTGTTAATTACGGCTCAGATGTGAAGGGTGACCCGAAGTGACCCCAGATTTAGATTTCAGCCATAGGGAAGAATTTGGTTTGACGATTTCATTAGACTTGTTTAAAACAAATCATCATCAGATACTGACGAAAACAGTGACACTTCCTGCCCAACACACCCACGACATCATGTTGTTCCTACTTATGTCCAAAATACACATTAAGACAACAGCTGTGCAATAATTATCATTAGAAGAAAACACTTTTTTTAATGATTACAGTTATGATAAGTTAATGTAAGCTGAAATTGGGAATTTGAATATTGAATAAAGCATCAAATTTGCATATGAAATGAACTGCAAAACCATTATTAGAAAAACAAATAATGCAACATTTACATATGGCCATAAGAAACAGTATCTCCATCTTTTTAGATTTACAGAACTTAGTTTCTAAAGAAAAGTAGAAATAAAAAAAAAATGAACAAATAAAGCATAAATGAATGCATAAAAGCATAAATAAACAAAAAAGCATAATGTTTAAATAAAAGCATAAATATAAATGAATAAAAGTATAACTTTGTAAAGTAAAAGTAAATAATTAAAGCATACATAGCTTTTATTTAAAACCTCAAACGTGAGGTGTGAATCCAGTGATATGATAAAGATCTTGAGGTTTCGCCGTGGGACGCGTGTGAAGTGCTGCGATAAGGACGAGCAGTGGAGCATGCTGAAGACTGACAGTAAGTTATTCAGACTGAATTAATTCACCCTAGAAGTCAAGAGGAACTAAACTGGTTTCACATAGCAAACAATTACTCCACATAACATGCGCACTACACTGCTTCAGAGCGTTATAATGAACATGATGGAGTCTCCTTCATCCTAACGTCGATGCGCTAATATTTATGCTCTATACCAAAACTAAACCTAACCTATTTCAGATTGAAAAACAGACATTTTTGCAGACTAAACAGTAAAGATGACTAAATGGATAGGCATCCAACTGGGTATTTCAAACATCGCTACATCCCACAACCATTTTTTAAGTGAAGTCATCTTGTTTTGAGTTTATGATGTTGTAAATGCGCTTTTATTAAAAACTGTCACGAAAGCAATGGGAACTTAGATTTAGAATTATGCAAAGTAATGCAATATAGATGTTATTGCAGAAGCCCTCAACTGAAGCCAATAAATTAGCCAACTCTCAGGGCCCAAGAAGAAGCGAACGAAAAAGTATAGACAAAGACAGTTGCTTTTCACCAAATGCCAAAACACTCATCTTCCTGTGCCATCTCAAACAGTCTGTGGCATCTCATAGCTGTAAATGTCTCCATTAACATTCAAATGACTGGTAAAAGCTGCCAGGCAGAAAATTACTCACATTTCCCATGAAACCTCTCAATCGTTTTATTGGTTGCCCAACGTTTGCGCAAAATTGAACTTGAGAGGACACTTGAAACTTTTTCATTCCGACATTTTGAGTCATTGTTACTATGACTGTGCACAGTTTAACCACATATCCCAACTGTTAACTAAAAATAAAAGCATAAAAAAAATATATTACTTGAAATAAACTGAAAATAAGATTTATTTTAAAGGGCACCTATTATGCCCCTTTTTACAAGTTGTAATATTGGTCTTGGGTGTCCCCAGAATGTATTTGTGAAGTTTCAGCACAAAATACCCCACAGTTAATTTATTATAACCATTTGAAAATGTCATTTTTGGGGCCTGTTTTAAAAAGAGCTGTTTTGGTGTGTACCACCTTAAATGTAAATGAGCTGCATATCCCCGCCCTGCCTTTGGATGAGGGCGTAACTTGCATACATATGGCGATAAACAGTCGGTAATGCAGAATGGCTGAGAGTGAGAGACCCGCTGTTTTGTATGGCATTCAGCCGTACATGTTTGAACCGGAATCAGACCCAGATGATGAAGAGACTCCGGCAGAAGAAACACAATTGAGAACGGAGCAGGACGTCTCTGAATGGTTATTTGATACATTTATGTACTTATAGTGTTTTAATCGCGTCCCCTTTGCAATTATGGATGTGCAACACACACACACACACACTGTGATAACGTTCGCGCAATTTTTTGAAACTATAAACACAAATACTGTGATAACGTTTGCTAAGTACGTTAGATACACACTATACAAACAAGGTTTAAATTATATACACAGACATTCTACGACGACGACAACTTTAGACGCATTTGTTATTGAATTGGCTGACATCGACTGAAATGACTATTTGCTCAAAAAACATTAAATACACTTACTTCTTCTGGAGGTGACGTCGGATCGCGAACAGTAGGCAACGATCCACACTTGAGGATTAACTTTGAAGCAAGACCTGCTTTGAATTGACCCTCGTTCTCAAAACAGTCAGTCAAAAAATGATTTGCGCAAACATAAAAGTATTTTGGAATTTTGAGTGGCGCCTTTCCTTCGTAAATAAAATCCATCCACTGCGTTTTCAGTGGCTCTGATGTCGGAAGTAAGTGAAAACTACTATGTTCATTATTACATCCCACAACAGAACACTTATGTTTCTTAGGAGACATTACCGGCTGTCGTTGAAACAATGGAGGATGGTTGACAGATCACCGACGGCGGGGTCTATGCCAAAACCAGATTGTCAATCAAACCACGTGGGTGGGGCTTAGCGCAATTCTACGTCACAGTGAGAACAATCTTAGAACAGGGCGTTCTGAGACAGTGCTTATGAATTATTGAGATTGTAAAAAAACACTGGGTGGATTTTTCTCATTCTAGGGGGGTTTTGCTCACACACTGCCAACACACATTTATGGTCAAACACCATGTAAAAGTGAATTTTGCATAATAGGTGCCCTTTAAATGCTGTGCATTGTATATAAACAGTAAATTCATTGTTTGAGAGGAAAAATGTCAAATGCTGACAGAAAACGCAACAATTTGAGTTAAGAAGGGTTTAGTTTAGTTATGTACAGTGTGAAACGTCAGTTTATGAATACCCAGGATTAATCGTTAATCCCAAGTAAATTATAAACCGTGTGAAACGTGAAGCAAGATAACCCAAGATTCCATTTAGCCGGGGTTAAGAATGCGCCAGGGTTAACTATTTCAAGTGTGAAAAGGCTTTTAGTTAACTATAGTAACCCTGAATGATACTAATATAACACTGCTTCAAAGACAATTAGCATATCCCTTCAGGAGGTCTGTCGATATTTGAGTTCAGACTCAAGACAAGTGATCATAGCGAGTAACAAGTCTTGCATCCAAATCAAAGTCAAACGTGTGCTCAACGCTGATAATGCCAGTTACGATATTGATGAATGAAGCGATGCTTAATCAGAACGGCATGCAGGGGTGACGTTTCATAAGATAGTGAGATGCAGGACGCCACCCACATTGACACGGTCAATATCCCAAAGCTGGAGAAGGGTCTGTTCAACAGAAACCCCCTCAGTTTTTTTTCTAAGTGAACCTGCTAGTTGTAGCTACTTTTAGACCAGTGGTTCCCAAACTGGGATACACTGAGGTGACAGAGGGGGTACCCAAACAAAATGCTGTGTCGCCGTTCATTTAATTCTACCCCACATTAAAATAATATTAAATCCAAGCATGTATTTCTAACAGACAAAATGCTGTAAATACATGACATCCAATCTAATTACTTCATCTTTTGTGGTCTAAACTGACTGCATCCACACAAGCAGTGTGCATATGATAGGCTGCGTGCAGAGTATATATACACAAATTTCACTATACTGCCGTTCTTGACAATGTACATTTGTAAAAGTGTAACAATAGCAACAAAATAAAAGTTCCAACTAAAGCCACAGCAGAACTGTTGTACATCTCCAAGGAACACAGCTGCGTTTCGTTAGTAAATGAATCTGCAGCTTTGAATGAATCGGGAGAGTCAATGATTCAATGATTCATTCATAAATACAGCCACTTGCTTCCTTAGTGAATGAATGAATGACTCTATTATCGACTCACTCATTAAGACATGTCTTATCACCACCTACTGGTGGTTTTAGTTTAAAAGTATCACTTTTCACATTTTTTACCATCATTACTTATATTATGAAAGGTATTTACAAAGGTAAAATCATTTAAAGGGGACCTATTATACCCATTTTCACAAGATGAAATATAAGTTTATAAGTCCCACAGATCATTTATCATAGATTGTCAAATTTGCCCCTATTTTTGTGTGTCCCTTTGACAGCTCATGCTTCGGTTGCTCAACATCAACAAAGCTGGAGAATCTCACGCAGCCAAAACGAGGATTTTCAGTAATGGTGTTCAGCCTTACATTGTCTGTGCAACCAACGACAGAACAGTTAGCATGCTTTGCTCAAACTTTTGCCATGGGGTTAGAACTGTTACATCGCTTGTGAAAACAAAATGACGGCACCGTGGGTGGAAACGTGCAGATTAAGGGGCGGTAATATTATAATAAGATCCCCTTCCTATTTCACAAGTGGCTTGTTTTTTCCACATTCTTGCAGAGAAAGCAAAACAAAGTTACTGGGTTGTCCTTTTTCACATTTTCTGGGTTGGTAGATGCACCGGAGATCCAATTATAGCACTTAAACATGAAAAAAGTCAGATTTTCACGATGTGTCCCCTTTAAGGCAGAGAATATTGTCCCCTAATGGAAAAGGTGTGACTGCAGCAGTCTAAGTGGAAAAGAGGGGGTACGCTTCAGGAGGTTTGCGACTGTAAAAAGTTTGGAAACCACTGTTTTAGATTAACTTCAACTGAAAACGAAAGAACAAAGGCTATTTGATCTGTCTGATGATTAACAGAACTGAGAGCGGTACCAAGAGTCGTTTACAAAGTCTACAACTACTCGTAAAAATAATTGTGTCGTATTTTGTACCAACAGTTGTGGTAAAAAGGGCAAATAAAGAGACTGATTACCTGAAGACCAGGTGTTTGACTTTGAACTGAGTCTCGATCACTCCTGTGGTTCTCAGTCGGACTCTGAGAACGTCCGTTTCTGTCGGCATGTAGTCGGTGGCGATGATCCTGCCCATGTTCTCAAAAAAACTGGAGACAGAGAGACATATAGATAGAAAAGGTTTTACAAATTGACATTTTACAGCAAAAATTAGTCACAATTTTGACTTCCTGAAACTCCTTTTCCACCAAAATGGAACTAATTCTTGGCCAGAGGTTCTGTTAAAACACTAATAAAACTAATTAGCTAACTAATAAATGGTCAATATTAAAAAAATGTTCCCATATAGTCAAAATTTGTGTTATATTAGTATTATGTATATACTATTACAGTTTTCATACATATTAATTTTAGTTTAGGTTTTAGTAGTGTAGTTTTTTAGTTGTGTATTTAAATCTACTTTTATTTCATTTTTTTTTTTTAGTAATTTTAGTTCTTACTTATTTTAGTTAGTTGCCAAGGCAACCGTTCTAATTTTAAGTTTTTCATATAATATTTTATTATATTTCAGCTTTATTTTAAAGAGCAACAACATTAAGATTTGTTTTAACAATGAAACTGATCTAAATAAATAAAATAAAAAAATCACTAAAATAATATCATATTATCACTAACATTTTAAATAAACAATTAAAAACAATTAACATGAACTGAAATAAAATAAAAATGTATTTTTACTTAGGCTATTTTATTTCAGCTACTTACCAAGGCAACATTTCTCATTTTAGTTTAGATTACATTGGAATACTGAACTAAAACGAAATCAACTAAAACTTAATAAAAACTACATTGACATATTTATAAAAAAAATAAAAATAATAATAAAAAAAGAATCATATTAAAATAAAAATGTTTTATCAATAATGTTTTAAATCATTCAAGTGAATTTAGGCATCACAAAAATATATAACATACAGCATAAAAAATGTATATTAATTTGCAAATTTGCTAAAAATTACATTTAACAGTTATTAAATTATTTCTGTTTTTAAAGATGAACTTTGAGGGTACCGATATGGTAGAGATATATTGTGCATCCCTGCAATCTAGTTTGTTTTGTGTTAGCGTAACCAAACTGAGAAAATTTTACATGGCGGATATTATCCCGCTCCAACCAGTTCCTGGTTTGATACCAGCCGTTTTTAAGGACCAACTCCAGGAACTTGTCAGTAAAAAAAAAAAAAAGGTTTGGGAGTGACGCGTCTCTTCACCTCACCTCCTATAATCGGGTCTCTGTGGGAAAAGCCCTGTCCTTAAGGGCCGTCTTAAATTGTCTAGGTAAGCAGCTTTACCTCTGACTGCGGTTAGCGGCTGCAGTGGCGATAAGGCCGGCCCGGGGGAAAACACGGCGCATGCTAATTACCACCATGAATATAAATACAGCATGATACGGTATAAGCAAACCTGTGGGGGATTTCTGTACGTGGCTGTGCTAAAGAGAGGGATTATCCGGGAGTGTGTGCTACGTAGCAATATACACACCTCATAGGAGGTAAAGCACCCTGGAGAGAGAATTAGACAAACACACACATAAACAGAGTTCTGAAGCAATAACCTCTGACAACTGCCATAGTTTCTGATTAGGAGTGTGTGAGGCATCTTTTCCTGCACTGATAAGACCCTTTTATCATTCTGTTCATACCAACAGAAGAAAGACCAGGTTGCGCTATATGCTAGTACGTCAGAGCTTGATTTCACACTGTTGCATGCTAAAAAGTATGTGTTGTTTTCACACTGTTGCTGCAAGGGATGCTATGCCATCATTAGCATAAACTGTTGTCTTCCAAGGTCTTGCTGCATCCGAAATCAAACTATATTCAAACTATATAGATTGAAAAAAAAAAAAAAGTACGCCAAAAGAGCATGTCCGAATACGTAGTATTCGAAAAACAGTAGGCGAAAAGTCCCCGAATGTCCACTGGACAATTTACTGTCCCGTGAGGCCACAAGAAGGGATTTATGAATGGAAGTGAAGTGATACAACTGATCCTGGTAGGTCACGTGACAGTAACAACATGTCGGATGTAGTATGTCCGAATTTCATTTATACTATCTATATTTACAATATATAAAAGAATACTTTTTAACAGTCGAAAAGTAAATTCAAATTCAAATGCAGTATCTACTCTGTATATGAACACAAATCGCTAAGCACTTAGAACTACTTTAAAGTGTGATAGCTCATAGCTAACAAGAGTGCCTAACTACTTTTTCAAAACAGAACTGCTTGAATGAGAAGTAGCTTATAGCTAGCAATCTAACACTAATGTCATGCTAGAGCACTGATTTGAAAATAATGTGAAAGTTAAAGTTAGCTAAAGTATTACTCTTTTAAGCCCAAAGTATACTATGGGCATCTGCGTTATATTTGACGTAATTTTCAGTGTGTATACCACAGCGCATGTGACCTGAGCTCTCGAAAACATAGTCCACTCGATATAGCGCGCAAGTGCTGAACGCGTCTTTTCGTATTTATGGCCAAAGTAGTATACTTTGAAAGGTCTGCAAGCTCAGCTGTGATTGAGACAAGCGAAACGCGGAAAATGAATTATACCAGGGCCTTTATAGCTACCTACTGACTATGTTCATGTTTTTGACTAAATACAGGTGCATGTCAAATTAGAATATCATGAAAAAGTTATTTTTTCCCCCCTGTAATTTAATTCAAAAAGTAAAACTTAAATAGATTCTACATGTATTAGACAAAGTAAAATATTTCATTTTGATGATTACAGCTTGCTGCTCATCAAAATAAAATAAAAATCTGTATCTCAAATTATTAGAGTATTTAATTTCAAGTTCAATTAAATGACCGTTCTCAGGGTATAAATACTGGGTTTAGGTCAGTAATCCCAACAGCAGTCATGGGGAAGTCTGCTGACTTGACAGTTGTCCAGAAGACGATCATCAAGACCCTTTACAACAAGGGTAAGCCATAGAGGGTCACTGCTGAAAGAGCTGGCTGTTCGCAGAGTGCTGTGCCAAAGCATATTTATGGAAAGTTGACTGGAAGGAAAAAGTGTGGTAGGAAAAGGTGTACAAGTGAAAGGAATGACCGCAGGCTTGAGAAGATTGTCAGGTGAAGCTGATTTAAGAACTTAGGAGAGCTTCAAAAGGAGTGGACTGAAGCTGGAGTCAGTGCATCAAGAGCCACCACACACAGATGTCTTCAGGAAATGGGCTACAACTGTCACATTCCACGTATCAAGACACTTCTGAACCAAAGACAATGTCTGAAGCATCTTACCTGGGCTAAGGAGAAAAAGAACTAGACTGTTGCTCAGTGGTCCAAAGTCCTCTTTTCAGATGAAAGTAAATTTTTGCATTTCTTTTGGAACTCAAGGTCCCAGAGTCTGGAGGAAGAGTGGAGAAGCACAGAAACCATGTTTGAATGATGATTTGTCAGTGATGATTTGGACTGCCATGTCATCTGATGGTGTTGGTCCACTGTGTTTTTTGAAGTCCACAGTCAACGCAGCCGTATACCAGGAAATTTTAGAGCACTTCATGCTTCCTTCTGCTGACAAGCTATATGGAGATGCTGATTTCATTTTCCAGCAGGATTTGGCACCTGCCCCCACTGCCAAAGTACCAAAAGCTGGTTCAATGACCACGATGTTACTGAGCTTGATTGGCCGGCAAACTCATAAACTGAACCCCATAGAAAATCTATGGGGTATTGTCAAGAGGAAGACCCAATTTACCAGACACAGTTTACTTAATACACGAGTTCCACAATTTGAGTTGAATTACTGAAATAAATGAACTTTTCCATGACATTCTAATTTATTGAGATGCACCTCTATAGCTTAAGTTCAATATTTTTTGTTAGTGGCTTATTGGGTGGCTACCTTTTCAAAAGAGTACTAGCTTAAATGACAAGTAGCTTATAGCTAGCAAGCTCAGGTTTGAAGAGAATCTTGCTGAGAAAGTTAAAGTTAGCTAAACTATCACTCTTTTTATATCTAGCTCTTGACTATGTTCTTGTTTTCAACTAAATTTAACTTAAGTTACCTACTTTTTTGTATCTTTTAAAATAGTTAACTATTTTTACAAAAGATAACTAGCTTGACCAATGTTTAACTTTCTCAGCAAGACACTCTTGTTGCTCCATGATAACAGTAGCAGTGTCGCAGAAACTACTTTAGCTTGTAGCTTTCAAGTTTCACTCATCATGTATGACATGGTTTTGCTAGATAGATGAATAACACATGGTGTAACAGCAGATATTTGAAGGAAACTCTTTTGCACACGAGTACTGAAATGTACGCACAGGACTCTAACTTTCGCAGCTCTAAAGCAAGAGGTGTTAGCATCAAGATAACATTTGTCATTCGATTTTCATCTAATATTTTTATTTCATTTCAGCTTTATTTACAACAAAAATGCTTTATAATAGTTACAACAACACCGTTGAGCACATTTCTTTCTGCCACAGTAAACTTATAATGCACATTATATGCATTAAACACAACTGTGTACTTGCGCAGTGTGTGTTTCTGGTTTTAGCGACAGCAAAACAGACACACAACACAACACTCCATCCTCAGTGCCAATGCGATTCCTTGGCATTCCAGCTGAGTCTGATCTTGTAAACCCCCTGGGCGGCACAACACGCTCCAAGGCAGCGATGAACACACAACTCCGGACACCTCAGGCCTGAACATAGACTGTAAGCACATAAGTGCGAGGTGTGTTTCTTTAGGCACGTCTGGGTGCGTATGACAGACATGTCCTTACGTGCATCAGGATGCAACTTCCACTCGCTGCTGGCCTTCAATTCCCAGCGGGACGCAAAGGCCCTGTCGCTGTGAATCTGTCTATCTCTCTGATGCTCCTTAGGGAAAGGCAGGAGCTAACTTTGCCAGCTATAGACTCCAGAAATAGTGTTTTCTATAAAGACCCAGTACAATAAAAACAAGCTAAAACTAGCATTTGATGTTTGTTTTTTTTTAGCTGGTCCAAGCTGACCTTTAAGATCATTAGCTGGTCTAATCTGAAGGGAATCAATTTGTAGGTAGCCAATCTCACTGTATTCTTTTGTTGTAAGGAAAAGAGCAGCGTGAAGATCACTTGAAATGTCTTCTTTAGGGTAATTTCTATATGATCTATTCCTTTTCCAGACTGGTCCAGCCTGGTTTCCCCTACGCAGTGTGACATTTTATTTTTTTTAAACATCTGAAAACCTCTTCTGACATTTTGTAAGATATACTTTAACCTTTGGAATGATTTGACCTTCGCAAACTTTACCAGCTATAAACTCCAGAAATAGTGTTTTCTTTATAGCCCCTGCACAATTAAAACCAGCTTCCAATGGTTTTTAGCTGGTCCAAGCTGATCATTAAGGTCATTAACGTGTCTAATCTAAAGGCAATTGATTTGTAGGTAGCCGAATCTCACTGTATTCTTTTGTTGTATGGAAAAGTGCAGCATTAACATCATTTGAAATGTCTTTATGTCCTACAGAATAAAAAAAGGGTCATTTTTAGATGATTTATTCCTTTTCAAAGCCTGGTTTCTCATAGGCAGTGTGACATTTTAAAGCATTTTTAGCAAAACCTCTTCTGGTGTTTTATATACTTTAACTTTCAGATTGATTTGACACCACTTTGACCTCTCACCAAAAATCTCTCTGAAGTAACTCATCTCCTCACTATTTCTGATCTATTTTTTCACACAATTGAATTTCGTGAAACGATGCTGGCTGGGGTTTTAGGGCCGAGGTTTTTGTGAAGAATTTAGAATAGCGAGTGAGAGCAAATGAGAACGGATGAAAGGCAGAAATGAAAAGAGTTTTCGCAAGATGGATGCAAGATATGAACAGGTGAGGAGCTTCGACCTGGCCTCGAAGACGATGGAAATGCCCTCTGATAAATCTGACCTTTAACAAGAGAATATGTGTGTCTCTCTGTGTGTGTGAGGATGGGTGATGGAGCCCTGCAGGTGTGACATGACAGCTTGGGAGGAAAGATTTTTAAACCTGGAGAGCGAGAGCTACAGTACGACACAGAAGAACAGTATTTTAGTGAATATCTGTGCAGAAAACTGAGCTACGCTACATTTAATTCACTGAAATGTTGATGCTTATTCTAAAATTATGTTAAATTTGAATACTTTTTAAAGTAATTCGTCATTGTGTTATGTGTGTGTGTGTGTGTCCATTTTAAACACTCTGCAAACCACAACTCAAATACATAAGTGCCGTAACTGTCATGGTGATAGTAATGTAGTTGCTCCCGGTGACAAGCGTGTTATTGACTCCGTATTATTAACTGAAGCGTCTGAAGGTGCCCCTTGGCCCCATGGGCCAACAGGGGGCATCAGTACCTGTCAGTCAATTTTTCTCTCACACACATACACACACTCTAACACTACTACTAATAGAACTACTACTAATAATAAAATGAATAATAAAATGAAATGAATAACTTAATATAATTATTACTTTAAATTCACTTTTTGGAATCACTTTTCCTAAACCACGGATAAGTACATACTTATGTGCACATGTGTGGGAATTCAGCAGAATTCAGTAGAGGCTTGTGTGGGTTTTGATGTCAAACACATTCGGTATGGGTAACTTCAACAACATACCACAACCACAACCATCTTTTTCTCATTCTTCCCAATGTTCTCTAGGTGTCCTGCGTGCTAATCAAAGAGACAAGCTATCATGTCAAACCTCCATTGTGTGACATCCCAGAAAGCATTGCAGGTTATATATACATCAACTGGCAAAAGCTGTTGACTTTGAGCTTTGACTGTTTTCTAATTGCCGTTCATGAGCTACACACACACACACACCTCGCTGCTGCGTTTGAGGTTCATTCGCTGTGGCATACAACACACGTCTGCGACATGGGTGACCCTCTCTGTTTCATTTAAATAATCAGCCTCCTGGTGTTTTAGTTTGCTGTCACACACACATACGTAATTACACAATTCACTGTATTGTGATCCCACTAATCAGCCATTATTCACAGTGGGAGTGTCGGATCGAGGCACAGATCAGCGGCCATTACGGCTCAAGAGTGGCAGTCGCACATCAGTTCCAATACACCCCCATGAAGCCTACGGAAACTGTATCAGGGAGCACTGGGAAACCTGTGCAAAAGTGCTAGGAAATCAATAAATCACTGAATAATGATTGAACTTTCAGGATTAAGTCTTCAGGAGATAAAAGCTTGTCAATAAGTGACCATGAATGACGTAATCTGTGCTCACGATCTTTAACGCATTCAGAAAAATAATATAAGACAATTTCAACGAATCGTTTTACATAAAAGGTCTGTAAATTTCCTCACCGCACATGGAATGTTTACCGAAAAAGAGAAAGATTTAGGGGTCAGCACCCGTGTCAAATGACCAATTAGATTAGAATAAAACATTCATGACTTTTTACGGATTATGATTGGCCTATTTGAGCATGGTTAAATGTATTCAAATGAGATGCTAAGCGTTTAGGAGGACCCATTCCGGTCTCATGGTCTGTAACCTCTTTGCTCAAGGCCTCATCAAAAGCTTAATGCGTTATTGTGTTAGCTTAACTAGCTAGTCCAGAGAGCTTTCTTAACCACCAAAACACTGAAGGCTAAAAAATGAAATCACTGAAAAATCACAATAGGGTACCTCAGGGATGATATGTTTTGTAGGCCAACCCGGAAGTTAGCAGCGCACGGGTTCCCTCGATCGAAAGCCAATGCATTTTTCCCATAGACTTTTTGAATTTGCAGAAAATAAGCTCTGTGTTTAACAAAGGGTTATGACACTCACACGTTTTGTCTATCAAGATAATCTTTACAAGTTAACACAACATTTATAGATTTTGAAGCCTAAATAAATTGGTCAGATATAAAAGGCTAACAGCAGGCTATAAACGGACTACAGCACACCATGGTCGCGGATCAACGTCGTCACCACCAAGCGTCCTCAAACTTTATTAAAAAAACAATTTTATTTAAAAACATGCTCACTGATTGAGAAATGCTGTCCAAATGTCCTGTTTGTTATGATGACATCTAAAGTCCCCGCCAAAGGAAGCAGTCCCTTTTAGCAACCGCCGTTTTTAAGACACAATAAAGGTTTAAAAAGTCACAAGTGGGATATAACTGGTGTGTTTTATGTCATAGATCAAAACATGAAAATATTTAGAGGCTTTGTTAACCACAGACCATAATTCAGGTGATTTAACAAAAACCTGTTCAAAAACCCCATAGACTTTAGGGCGATGGAACCGGATGTCTTAAAATGCTAGCTCGCTTCCAGGTTTTGCCCACAAAAACACGTAATCTCTGAGGTAGTCTATGGAGGCTACCTGAAAAAAAAAAACAACAACAAAAAAACGGAGCAAACAACGGAGGTTAAGGCCATGTGTCCACCAAAGCATGTTTAGCCAGCTAGAACGCCAAGGACTCTTTTGAAAACACCTAGTTGTGGGCGACTGACAGCACTTCGACGGCGCAGTGTTTTTCTCACTTGAGTATTTAGTTCAGTTGGTATTTGTCCTGCCCCTCCTCCACTGTGATTGGACGGCTGAGTAAAAAGTGTTTTACTCAGAGTTGAAAATTTTCAAAATTTTGAAAACGTATATAAAATTAATTTTCTTTGACCATTTTTAGTATCGAATCTTGCGCAACATCACAAAGTTATAGACCTTATGCGGCCATCTTTAGAATTATGTCTTTGAGCGCAGTGCTGAAAAGGGGCGGGGCTACATAAGGTCTATAAATCACAGCCAAACATCAGGCACTTGAACGACAAGCCTCTAAGAATATATTCTAGGATATCTAGTCTAATATTAGATTATCCTAATATCAACTCATAGTAAAAAACAAGCTGAGCAATTGCACACCATCGCTAATGCCTAATTAGCGATGGTAGCTAGTTAACCTAATTAAAGAAGTATTACTCACTATAGTGCCGAGTCATTGAGTTCATACTCGTATCCACGCACTGCTGCCGACCGCACCCCCTGGTCCGCCCACAAACAGCAGAGGGCGTGGCCTATGAAGGGGAACAGCATCTGGTCTTCGTCAAAACAACGGCCACACGAGAGAACGGAGTGAGCATGGACCTGGGGAAATATCAAACATGGATAAATACATCATTTGTATGTCTGGGGAAGAATTTTTCAAGATCTTTTCTCAATTTTAAGAACTTAAAATGTTATTTAGCACAAACCGTCAAAGCTTAGCATGTTGTTAGCTGAAAACTAGCCACCTAGTGGCTCAATTAGTCAGATTTTGAATGACTAGTCAACCCTTTGTGATCTATACCTAGTTAGGGGTTGGCTAAGTAAGGAAATTTAAAGTTAAGGATTGGAACAAGGGTTTATAAGCATAAACTATAACATTTAAACAACTAGAACAAAGGTCTGCTTGCGTGACCCAACACATACGCACATCTCTAGCACTGTTACTAAAGAACAATTGGCCTGATTTGTCTAATTACAATACAGTGCTTATCACATGACCTGATGAAGCCCACCCTACACCACAGTCATATTTAATAATCAAAGCAGACGACCCTCATTGGGTGCATCTGGAACAAGATAATGACTGTTTGAGACACACGTCTGGAACACACCAGAGCCGAGGGAGGATTCTAATAACACACCACTGAATGACTGACAGGTTGGTTGGTTTGGACTGTATATTTGCACTCGCATCCCTAGTTCTGAAAAGATGCTGACACCTAGTGGACCCTGTAAGTACTGCAAACAATAAAACAGAAACAATGTTTCTTTACCGTGGACACAAAGTCTGAATACCAGTTACATTGGGGCACTGACATCTTTGCTAACTTTGGGTCACTAGATGCATGTTTAGACTTGTATATAGATGTCGGTACATAATTAAGACATAATTTATTATTATTATTTTTGATAATAAATGATTAATTATATAATTACAAAAAAAAATTCTCATATTTAAATTACATTATATAAATGAATTACAAAAATACACATACATATTGATCAACAGTAGAATGGAAAGAGACGAGCGCAGACCTTGTTCTTGCTGTTGGCGAGGTTGATTCGAAGGACACCCATTCCATGGAGGACAAACTTCATAGAGGTCAGGAGGTTATCCAACACTGCAGGCTGGAACAGTAGATATATGAAAAGAGATGATTTATATAAGAACAAAACAAGATATTTATATTCTATCCATTCTTACTAGTTTTGAGTTCTTTCTCTAGTGATCGGCAGGTGTCCGGTGTCTTTGTCCCTTCAAATGCAAATAACTTCCAAAAATGAAAGCATTACCCAAGAACTCTTTTTAATTGATCTGTGACAGAAACAAGTCGCTTTGTGTGTGCATCTAACCAAACACATCCACTTCCTGTCACTGGGACATTTCCTGAATTAATTTCTGCTTTATTAATTTCTGTCTTTGTCTTCACGTCCACCTGAGTGACAGGAAGTGGCTTCACCAGGGCGCCATTATAGCTGACAGACACTGCTGCGTGATGATCTAACGCTCGGCTGCAACTCAATGCAATAAGTGCAGGTATAAATTATGAAATGTCGATCATTTCTTTTTGGTGAGAAGAATTGACAGAGATGGGAATGATGTACAGTTTTAGCCATAATTTATTTCTAATACTCACAAAATTACACATTAACTATTTTACATACATAATGCAACATTTATATAAATATTAAATGTATTACTGCATGTACAAATGTGTAAATAAATACCAACGCAACTTAAATATTAAAACGTAAATATTATATAATGATACATTTTGAACACACACACACACACAATATATATACATATTACATACATACATATTACATATGTTCTTTATTAATATGAAAAATTGTGCACAGTAAGACCAGAAGTGTCTTTTAAGAAGGGAAATATGGTAAATGACACTATAAAACCCTAAAATCAGTACACGTGTGCGGCACTCAAGCCTTCCTCTTTTCACACTTTCAGCTGCCCATCCAGTCCTGTTGAGCTCAAATGCTTCCCCTTTTACCGCCCCCAACTCTCTGGCCAAAGCAAACGCATTCCTGCCTTTTATTGAACAGCTTTTGTTTGCTGGACCGTAGATCAGAGGCGCAGAGCATTCCAGGGAAGAGCGAATGCCGAAAAGCCTTTCTGTGTTCATGAAGGGGGCGCGGGCCCAACGTTCTGTGGTTTGGATATGATGCACTTTTATTGATTTCCTGTTGTTGCAAACACACACAAAGTGCACTAGAGCAACACAGGAGGTAAAGTTCAAGAGTGAATCACACACTTGAGAACTATGAAACTATTCTTGTGGAAAGGGATAAGTGCAAAGCATCTAACCAGAGGTGTATATATATAATGATTTTTATACTGTAAAAACTGTATATTCTATCCGTTAACCCTAACCCTACCCCTAAACCTACCATCACGTAAAAGTTTTCACATTTTTACATTTTCAAATAACATCACATAAGATGATATATTCCCCTCATGGGGACCTCAAAATTTTGTCCCCATAATGTAGGGAATACCTGAACCGCGCATATATTTTATTTATATATATATATATCTGTGATGGTTTCTGTGATGGTATATATATATATATATATATATATATATATATATATATAAAAAATATTGTAAAAATGTGAAAACTTCCGTGATGGTAGGTTTAGGGTTAGGGTTAACGGAGAGAATATACAGTTTTTACAGTATAAAAATCATTATACATGTACGGAAGAGGATTAGGGCCAAGCAATAATACAAAAATAAAACCATCTCGAGATTAAAGTTGTTAAATTTAGAGAAAAAAATGACAAGAAAAAAAGTCGTTAAATTTAGAGAAAAAAAAAATCATAATTTAACGACTTCTCATAATTTAACGAATTTGTTCTCAACATTTTATCTCAACTTTTTTCTCGGAATTTAAAAACTTTAATCTCAAGATGGTTTTATTTTTTTATTATTGCTTGGTCCTAATCCTCTTCCGTATATATGTGGTTTAACAATTTTAGGATGTTTTTTTTTTAAGCTTAAAAGTCTCTTGTCACAATATACTTTTACTATGGAAAAAAAGCAGTTTATATAATCTTGAAAAGATCTTTTTTGTGTGTGTGTTCCTTGAAGCTTGGTGACTGATGAGCAAATGACTATAGAATGTTAATTTTTTGTTAATCTACTGGAATTCTAGAACCCACTATTTATTTTAAAGAATATACAGACCTTTTGAGTTCTAGAACTTTTAAGCAACATAGAACAACAAATCTCTAAATCTCTGGCCATGTAAAATCCTGAAGTTAGAACTTCCTAAAATTCCAGGCATGAGCAGCTTAACAGAATCTTGAGAAAAAAAACAACACATTCTACAATAACTACATTTGTGTCAAGCCCAAATTCAAAACCACCGGCAACGGCACTCCAAAGTCTCCCATTACTCCTTGATGTCACGTTTGGAACATGAGAACTTGCCACTTCATCAAAGAAACAGAGTCAGAGGGAGGTGAAGGAAATGAAAGCATGAAACCCAGCTGCGAGTTCTGTGAAGTCTTGCCATAAAACGGGTCACCAGAGATAAAACACGTAATGTAACACTAATAGCTCTATTGTGTGTATATGTGTGAACATCTGATATACATGTAATCTTTATTAATGTTTGACAATATACACTACTGTTCAAAAGTTTGGGGTCAGTAAGTAATTAATACTTTTATTTAGCAAGGATGCATCTAAAGTGACAGTAAAGACATTAACATTATTTCAAAACTTTACAAATCAAAGAATCCTGAAAAAAAAAGTATCAGTTTCCACACTTTTTATATGTAAGAAATGTTTCTTGAGCAGCAAATCAGCATTAGAATGATTTCTGAAGGATCATGTGACACTGAACACTGGAGTATTGATGCTGAAAATTCAGCTTTACATCACAGGAATAAATTACATTTTAAAATACATTTACATAGAAAACAGTTACTGCAAATGGTAATAATATTTAACTGTTTTTACTATATTTTTGTTATAAATAAATGCAACCTTGGTGAGCAGAAGAGACTTCTTTTAAAAAATCCTACCAATCCATAATAGGATATTCAACACAAAAAGAGGTTAAGACGTAATTTTGGTTGATTGAAAAGTAGACGTTTTATTTTTTTTTACTAGGCAGTAATGCTCCTTTTTCAAATCAATCATTATTTTCTATTATTATTGTAACATGTATTATTTTAAAATGAATTTACTCCATTTACTATTGGCTTTTGGTTAATATGAAAATAAGGTAAGGAACAAGTAAATACTTTCATCATGTCGACTTTAAGGAGGAGTAGCTGCTTTGGAGAAGGAGATCAATTAGAAATGGAGAGACAGGTGTAGAGTGAGAAATAAAAATAAGGAAACAGGAAAGACGACTTGACTTTCTATGGGTTGGGGAGACTGCAGTGTGGTTCAAGACCACAGTGACAGTTTAATATATAGGAGTTGAAGAAAGAAAAGATTAAGAAAAAGACATTCAGGTCAGGACAAGTCCCAGTTTTTACCTGTAACACGTCACATTTTCCCTTTCATTTATGAATCACACACACCACAGGTCACCACACCCTTCCCTAACCTCTCTCTGACAGTCAACAGTCCGCCCTTGCGCGACACTATGTCCAAGTCAACCAAGGCCAGTCTGATTACAGACTGTGTCTGCAAGCTTGTGTACAATGTGAAACTAGCCATAATTACGGGTCTGTACAAACGTATGCATGTGTGAGCAAAAGCGTGACCCTTTATGAAACAGTCCAACAAAAACTGGTGAAGCAGGAAATGGACTTTTGAACATTACACAGAACCCTGTGACTGGCCACATACATTTTAAGAGAAAAACACAGGCATGGGAGAGGTCAGCATAAAAAAAAAAATACAGATGGCTTTTAAAAATGAAGACTTTCATTTGGTCTACATCAAACAACAATGGTTATGTTATTCAATCCAGTTCTTCAGTTAACCAAAAGACTGGCAGATTGGCTTTTAAAAATGAAGATTTTCATTTGGTCTACATCAAACTTTGCTGGGACAAACACAGAGCCTTGAGGTATCCCGAACTTAAGACGTGACTCAAAAAGTCAGCTCGTCTGTGTTTAATGCAAAATTAGGCTATTGTATGACATCCTTTAGCTTAGGGCAATGTTTATTTTATCTGTAGAACAATAGGAGAAGTCAGCCTAATGCTATTATGGGTCCTAACTGTTTTATTCTTCCCTTTCTGCAAACAGATGTAAACTGCTGTTGGGTTCAATCATTAATTAATTAGAGTGCTGCAAAGTACAAACATTGTTCCTGCAGTCAGATTTATACCACAGTGACTGACTGCAAACTATGCAGTGACATGGCTAACTTAACATTAATCAAATCTAGAGATTGCTGTTGGGTCACATACTTTACACTTGATGTCATTTAGTGTCCAATTACAGAACTAATCAATGTTACAGGAAATAACTAGCAATTTTACCAAATTTATATGGGATAAAGTTAGTAAAACCCTTCTATTTCACATACAAACAAAGTAAAATGTTTGATAAATTATCTGCTACATTACCACCTCACAATAAGTAGACAGTTTTCAATCTCCGAACTTCAATTTTTCAACAAAAAGCCCTAAAGGAGTGATTTCAGTTTAGAATGCACATGAAACTCAATCCACATCATGTCAACAGCTAAAGTGTCATTATATGAAACAAGTTCCTTTTACATTTTGGAAAGCTTTTCAAGTACATTTCTAAAGACTGTCTTTAAGTGTTAATAACTAGTGGAAATTAAAATTCGCATACAGACACAAAATAATTTTCCAATGTTTTTATAAAGGCCCAAGTTGCATGACACAATATTGCGTCATTCTACCCACATTCCAACACTTTTTGTTTTGTTTAAAGATAATGGAAGTCCTGCTGGTGAAAGATAGCACGGACGATGATTCAATAACAAAAAGGGCGTGTGTGTTGGGGTGAGTGTTTATTCAAAGGGTTTGCTCATGGTTTTCCATTGTTTGATGGTCAACGTTGTCATATCAGCTAACAAAGGCCAATAAAACCGCATCACACAACAACAATCTGCCACTAACAAAACATACTTTTTTCTTCCAGGCAACTACTATTGTATTCACTAGAGTTTGTTAGTATGCTAATACATTCTGAAATTCATCCCCCTGCCACTAAAAAAAAACAACAAAACAAAACAAAAGGTGGTTACTTGATGACTAGTCAAATAGTTAACCATCCTGACCAATCCCTTTGCGTTTGGCTGGAAATAATGCGTGGTTATTGGGGTTTTGAAGTATTCCCTGAGGTGCTTCAAAACACCATTTGCACATTCTCAGCACATCAATCTATTTCAAGCTCACAGAAAAGTGTCAGTAACACAAACAGACCCTGAGGGAAGGTTTAATGAAGAGAACATGGTACACATAGTCTCTGTTTAGCTCACATGGGGATCTGCACCTGGCACTACAGACAGTTCGTTGATCAGCTGATTTATAAAACAACTGGAGAAAGATCTGACTAGAAACATGTGCGCTAATGCTCCGTTAGCTTGATAAGCATCTGCGCACAAATATTGGATGGACAAATTCCCGAATTCCAAAGGATCAAAGCTGCTTTTATTAACTGCGAAGGAATGAAATACTGAGGGAATTTATTAGTAAGGTAGCATTTTCTCAAAGACGTTCTAAAAGAAAAAAAATGTTAAAGGGTTAGTTCACCCAAAAATGAAAATAATGTAATTTATTACTCACCCTCATGTCGTTCTACATCCGTAAGACCTTCATTCATCTTCGGAACACAAATTAAGATATTTTTGATTAAAAGCAATGATATTTCCTCTCTCAAGGTCCATAAAGGTACTAAAATCAGTTCATGTGAGTTTAGTGGTTCTACCTTAATATTATAAAGTGACGAGAATATTTTTTGTGCACCAAAAAAAACAAAATAGGGTTTTTTTTAACAATATCTAGTGATGGCCGATTTCAAAACACTGCTTCATGAAGCTTCAGAGCTTTACGAATCAAATCAGTGGTTCGGAGCGCCAAAGTCACGTGATTTCAGCAGTTTGGCAGTTTGATACGGGATCTGAATCACCGATTCGACTCAAAAGATTCACAACGCTCCGAAGCAGTGTTTTGAAATCACAATCACTAGATATTGTTAAAAAGTCCTAATTTTGTTTGTTTTTTGCGCACAAAAAATATTCTTGGTCGCTTTATAATATTAAGATAGAACTACTGAACTCACATGAACTGATTTAAATATGTTTTTAGTACCTTTATGGATCTTGAGAGAGGAAGTACCATTGCTGGCTATGCAGGCCTCACGGAGCCATCGGATTTCATCAAAATATCTTAATTTGTGTTTCGAAGATTAATGAAGGTCTTACGGGTGTGGATCGACATGAGGGTGAGTAATAAATGACATTATTTTTTCATCATTTTTGGGTGAACAAACCCTTTAAGTGTTTTCTGTGCATTCAACAGCCAGTGTGCACTTCCTCTAAAGTCAACAAACCTCTTTAACCTGTCACTCACAAGATAAAGGATGTCATACAATAGCCTAATTTTGTAGTAAATGCAGACGAGACATGTTTAAGTAACATTTTGAGTACCTCAAGGCTCTGTATTCGGCCCAGCAAAGTTTGACATATATGAAATAAAGGCTTTATTTTAGAATAAAGCCATACAATTTCCTTTTGTAACCTAGCACTAATGTTTTTTTGACATAATTTCCATTACATTTTAGGCAAAGAATAACAATATAGTTATATATACAGTTATATAAAATTACTGCCAACCCCTAGCCTAGGGTCTTTTGGAAAACTGAAGAACTAGATTGAATAACAACTATTGTTGTTCCCAAAGATGATGTTTTGCCCCAAAGTGACAGTCAAAAACTGTGGTTTTAGCAATACCATGGCCGATAAGAATGTTGAGACCACATCTGTCTGTGATTTACGTCGAATGAGCCAATCAGTGTCCGCTCTTTTCCCATGGCATACGTAGACCGCAGGTCAGTCTAAAGGAGCCAGTGTGTAGCTTCACATTGTTGCCATGGTAACACTTGTGAGTGACAGGTCAAAAAAGGTGAGCGATGAGATGGTTGACTTTAAAGGACCATCTGTCAAACAGATGAAACGGAAAGAAATATGTGGATAAAGAAAATGTGCACGGAAGTTGACAATTTAAGGATTTTAACTTCACAAACGTTTTTTTGTGTGTCATGTTTCCATGCATTTCCTTCCCCCTTCCTTTTTCTCTTCCTAACAGAACAAAAACAAAACATGCTGAGGCAAGATCCAGTCTTCCGTTCAACTGAGGTCTTGTTTCACAGTTGAACCAACGACCCCTTAAACTTTTAATATTCCCCAAACACACACACACACAGGCGCTTGATTTCCCAGATGGCGGAGGAAATACAAAGCAAACTGACAAATTATAGTAAGTACAGAACAACTATTGAACAATAACCCTCATACACCGTTGGTGTAAAAACAAAACACAAAACTTCTTACCTTAAAACTTAAAAGTTCTTGTTTGGTGAATCCATGACTGTGGATAATCTTCATCTGTTTGACCAGAGTACTTTTCCCACTTTCTGCAGCACCTACATCCAAAAAAAGTACCCAAAGAAACATTACATGAACATTCCATGATTAAGTGTCTTGTTCAAAGTTACAACCATGACAGTTCATGAATCAACCCTTTTGAAGTTAAGTTTAGTTTGAGCCTACAGCCTTTTTAGATGAGCCCAGATTTGAGGTTTAAACATCTATTCAGTTACAGTACCTGACCAGATATAGGGTTTGAACCTACAATCTGTCGATTTAAACTCGGATCTGGGCTTTGAACATATAACCTTACAGATTTCAACCCAGAAATGTTCAATTTAAAGCACAAATCCAAGTAACATTTTGAGTTCAGAGTACCACAAGGCTCTGTATACTTGGGTAAAGTTGGTTTTATATTCGCACATTCGGACATCCGTATTCAATAGCCTTGTTAATCACACTACATTGGACATTCAGTGGACATTCACAAGTAAATATGCCTTTAAAACAATACTTGCCTATTTTGATCGACTGTTAAAAAATGTTGTAAGTTCACAATCGTTGGTTGTCAATATCATGTCGCTGCTTAAAATTCACAAACATTAATTTATTGCACATTTATTGGAAAGTCTGAATTTATCAGAAGTCCGAATGTGCGAATATAAAACCAACTTTACCGAAGTGCTCTGTATTCAGCCCAACAAAGTTTGACATAGATGAAATAGTCTTTATTTTTGCAAGCTGAGCTGTAATATCTATTTATAGGCATTAAATATCATTTTGTAACCTAGTACTAATGTTTTCTTACATAACTTCCATTGAATTTTAGTCAAAGAATATCAATATAGTCAGTGATACAAAATTACTGACATTCATACTGCCAACCCCTAGCCTAGGGTCTTTTGGATAACTGAAGAACTAGATTGAATAACACAACTATTGTTGTTCCCAAAGATGATGTTTTGCCCCAACCCGCAAATGTTCATTTTAAAGCACAGATCCGAGCTTCAATCACTAGTATCTGAGGTTTGAACCTCCCATCTTTCAGATATCAGACCATATGTCTGGTTTGAACCAACAAATGTTTAACTGATCTAACATTTCAACCAACAATCTTTTAGTTCCAACCATTTTTTTTTAAGCTTGAACCCATAAATTTGCAATTACCAACCAAGACCTGGAGTTCAAACCCACAGTTTAGTAAACTAGAATACCCAAAATTCTAACGTTCAAGCAGGCCTGTGTAAACATCAAAATCCGTGTTTTTTTAACTAAAAACAAAGGGCAGATGAACAAACATCAGAATGAGAGCTGTCGTACCCAGCATGAGGATCTTCACCACGTTCATCTCTCTCTTGGCGTACTCGTACAGATCTCGGTCTATCTGCGAGCTGTGGATCTTCGCCTTCTTTCCCTCCTCTGTCACCTCTGAGCCCAGACACAGACCCATATCCAGAGCTCATGTCTTTCCCACAGAGCTAAAGATCCAGCTGAAATCCCATGACCACGGATGGAACCGAAGAGGAACGTTTAAAGTCGCGTAAAAACATACCGGCGAGATCCCGCGCGCTCTTATCCAAAGTCCCGGTTAACGCGTAAAATGACACCAAAGTTGCCGTCAATTGCGCGTGTTTTGGAGGAATCTAACTCCAAATCTGTTTTACAAAGAGAAACTGGAACAGACACGATCGGACAGGAAGAAAGAGGAAAAAAAGTTTCAAATTCGCCTGTTCCCGGTTAGTTTCTTCAGACTGAGCGCTCGTGCGGGATCATTGTGAGAGTTCAACACTGTCAGACGCCGCGCAAACACTCCTAATCCACAACACTACACTACCTGCTCATTACGGGTAAGATAAATGGGATATGTCGCCTACAGAGCGTCTCTTTTTGATTTCTGGGGGGTGTCCGTGTTCTTTAGGAAGGAAGTGACGTGATGTTTGTGGAACTTTGTCACCTGAGATGGGTTTTGTCCAAGGCAAGCGCTGTGCGAAAGAGCTGCAGTCCCTGAAATTACATATCAAATTAAAGTAATAAATTTATGCATCATTAATAAAACTCTATCAAATAAAATAAAGTAAAAAAAAGGAAATTATTTGAAAACATTAAAATTAACAAATAAAAAAAAAAAGTATAAACAATAAAATACAATATTCCATTTTAAATAAAATGTAAGGGTTAATTACATAAAATATAGTTTATTGATCTATGACGCTTTCTTAACAGTTTGATTTTTTTAATCACCAGCCAATGACCACACAAATTCAGCCTAACCTGCTGTAAAATTCAGTACATTATGCTTGTACTTCATATTATATTTATGTACAAAAATTACATAAATTTATCAATAAATATTCATTTGGAAAACAAAAAATTCCAAGCTATATTTCTCTAAAAACTGAACAGATTTCACTGTTGATACATTGAAACGTTTTTTTTTTATTATTGTGAAAATTGCAATTTTCTTTGCAATTAATTGTGTTTTGATGGTTTACGGTTTATGATGGGATGAAATCAAATAAATTAAATGATTGTCTGAAGACAATAACACACTATCAACATTCATCAGCATCTGATGGTACATTCAGAATTGGTCACTCAACATTTCTGCTCACATCTGTAATGTAGAGACTTTAAATTAGTGTTTTTCACTATAAATGTAGAGGAAATGTTAAAAACAAGGTGCTTTGAAACTAGCTAAAAACAGAAACTGGTGACAAAACTGCATAAAAAAGATGAAGCATATTTATGTTGCACATTAAAATGAATTAAAGTGTGATGTTAAACCAGCAGTGAATTTTGAATATCACAGCGTCCTGACATCTAACAATCACCTGAGGTCGGAGTAAAAGAGACAGTAAAAATGGCAGATATGTGACTGTGGACAGTGCATGAAACGATATTTGACAAAACTTCAGTTCTGAACTTTTTTCACAACACACCTATCAAACTTCCAGTTGTGATAAGATGGGAAAACTACAACAGCACCACTAGAATAAAAGATACCAGGGTAAAACCTGTCAAAACATGCCCAGATCACATTTTACCTATATATATACATATATTCACACATACATATTAGGAACAATAAGATTTTTTGCTGGAGATTATTTTGATAAGAATTTTTCCATTAGCCCATTTACAAAATCTCATTACCATAACTGTATATACACACACACATAATATATATATATGAAGTATGTATATATATGGTAGTAAATCCTTAAATTTACACTTATCTACATTAAAAAATAATTATAATTGTATTACAGTATTTTGTTTTTATATGATAATCTAATAAGAATCAATACTGCAAATAATGTGCAAACAAATTAAAATAAAATAATAAAACAAAACATTCAGATGCATTATGGTAATTAGAATATGGATGGAAATTAATTTAAATGATAAAAATAATGTCACAATGCAAAAACATTTAATAATCCTAAACCAGGTTTTGTTTGTTTTAATGCAAAATATAATTTCTATTTTTTTTTTTTTTTTTTTTGGTGGTAAATGTGACCTGGATGTTTCCATGAGATTTACCCACACATAAAACACAAAATTAAAAAATTAAAATAAAAAAAAATTAAGCTTACACATACTAACCGCTGATTTGCATACTAACGAAGTCAACATGAAATGTTCCTTCACAAAGCATTTCTCTGCTCATCTACAGATACAGTATGTGCGGATGGATCACCAATTTAAAATTTATAATCTTCTGATAAAATGACGCAAACGTATTTGCTGAACGTTTCTCTGTGCTCCTCCCATTCAGAGAGAAAGTTCTCAACCCGTTTAACAGGTACCATTAAAACTCTCCGCGCACAACAAAGTGTTTTTGTCGTCAAACAAGAGTCGTACAACATATAAAAACAAGTCCGTGTTCCTCCACGTGTTTTCTAACAGTCCGGGGGGTCATTTTAGTTCTACGTCGAAGCCCTTGATTTGTTTGGTTTGGATAGCTCGGTCAATTCTTCGCGAGAGCCGCCACGGTCTTCAGCGAATCATCTTTATGTTTCAGAGCCTCGAACACAGCCATCTCTTTAGCTTCCTTCTTCTGGTTCCTGGCCTCAAACTGCAATCTACCGGACAAAAAGAGAGACTGGCATTTGCATACTTTCGTTAACACTTCAAGTGAGCGCCGTTTTCACATTTTGCTCGTGTTATCCTTCACACCTGTTCTCAATGATTCTCTGCACGATGTCGTCGGTGGTCAGATCGCTGCCGCTGTCTAGGACGCGGAAAATACCTCTCTTCTTCGGCTCCTGAGAAGAGAGAAACAGGTTAAAAACAGTATTTATGGAAGAGAAGATCATTCAGAGATGCATATTTGAAAACTTTACTCACATCGTAAGGGTCTGTCCCGTCTGTGTCGGGAAACACTTCTGTCTTCCCGTGACACACCAGATCCACCTACAGCCAGACACACAAACAGTCAGCTAAATATAAATGAATGCAGATTCTGCTTTGTAGAGATACTGAGACACTTTCAGATTATCAGATAGTTATCAGATATATAAATCAGAACAAACAGTGTTCAAAAATGAAACAGAAACTGGAGAAAAAAACAAAAAACATATTTGCTTAATACATTTTTAAAAAACGATAAGTACAGCATTATGATTATATCTAAAATTTTAAAGTCAGGTACTAAAATATTTTAATGTAAAAACAAAAAGTTTAGAAATTTGTTTAAAAAAATTGGCACTGAAAAAAAGAATGAAAAAATAGGGAACTTTAATGAAAATGAAAAAAGGATTTTATTTGCTTAAAACATTAAGAAACGATAAGTAAAGCATTACTCTTTTACCTACATGTTAAAAATTGTAATTAAAACTGGTTAAAGTCAGGTTTCAAAATATCTTAATGTAGAAAAGAAAATATAGATATGTTTAGTGCTGGAAAATAATGAAAAAAAAAAACCCTTAAAAACTAAAAAAAAAAAAAATTAAAATTAAGAGGATATTCACAAATTTCAGTACCAAATTTCTAAGTACATTTAATAAAATATAAGATTTTAAATTAAAACATTTTCACTAATATTAAAAAATAAATAAATATAGAAATACACTTTATTACATGCACCGATCTAAAAATTCATAGCAATTAACCAACATATATAATTTACAAAGACTTTTAATAAGCAAAAAAGGTCCTATAAATCGAACCATTATATCTTGCACCCTTTGTATTTTTAGAAAAATGCCCCAAGCTCTCTGTTGAGTTCTCTAAAGTTAAACTATAATGCACGGTTTAACTCTCTGTAACTGTCTGAGGGTTTCTGGTTAAAGAGGAGAGCAGTAAGTCTCTAGATTGTTCCCGGACAACAACAACACAGAATTGCTGAAATAGTGGTCTGTCACTAAAGCCTCTGAGTTTGGCTGCTGTCCCAGAGCTGTACTCAACACACACACAGCTTTATGC
The DNA here is from genome assembly GCF_024489055.1 of Chanodichthys erythropterus. Classification (NCBI taxonomy): domain Eukaryota; kingdom Metazoa; phylum Chordata; class Actinopteri; order Cypriniformes; family Xenocyprididae; genus Chanodichthys; species Chanodichthys erythropterus. The sequence goes on along the minus strand of NC_090230.1, from coordinate 19,377,688 downwards.
CTCAGTACAGTACTGTGTGAATCACATAAAGCTCGTTCTCTTCACACTCAAAGCCTTTTATTGTGTTATTGTGTCTGAAAGGGGCTTACATTGAAAGTAGTTTCTTATTCATCACAATGAATGAACAATGTAAAGTTGCACCACTTTAATACTGTACCTTAAAGTGATCCAGAAGATCTTTTCCTACTGCGTACGGAGCCCCGATCACAACCTCTGACACATACTGAAGATAAGAGAATCACAAGACAGTTATTTACAGCCTAAATCAACAAGTATATACAAAACACTAAGTTCTACAGTAAATTCTTCTAGAATATAAAGTTCTAAACTGTCTAGGTTCCACATTCTTTAAGTTGTAATTGCTTTAGGTTGTACTTTCTAAAAACTGTCCAGTTTTATAGTTCTAATTTAAAGGGTTAGTTCACCCAAAAATGAAAATTCTGTAATTTATTACTCACCCTCGTGCCGTTCCACACCCGTAAGACCTTTATTTATCTTCAGAACACAAATTAAGATATTTTAGTTGAAATCTGATGGCTCAGTAAGGCCTCCACAGGGAGCAATGACATTTCCTCTCTCAAGATCCATAAATGTACTAAAAAACATATTTAAATCAGTTCATGTGAGTACAGTGGTTCAATATTGATATTATAAAGCGACGAGAATATTTTTGGTGCACCAAAAAAAAACAAAATAACCACTTTGTGATGGCCGATTTCAAAACGCTGCTTCAGGAAGCTTCGGAGCATAAATGAATCAGTGTGTCGAATCATGATTCAGATCGTGTGTCAAACCGATCTGTGCTGAAGCGGACATCGGAGCGCCCAAGTCACGTGCTGAAATCACGTGACTTGGGCGCTCCGAAAAGCAGATTTGACACACTGATTCATTTGTGCTCCGATGCTTCCTGAAGCATTGTTTTGAAATCTGCCATCACTAAATAAGTCCTTATTTTGTTTTTTTTTGACGCACCAAAAATATTCTTGTCACTTTATAATATTATTATTGAACCACTGTACTCACGTGAACCGATTTAAATGTTTTTTAGTACCTTTATGGATCTTGAGAGAGGAAGTGTCCATTGCTCCCTATGGAGGCTTCACTGAGCCATCGGATTTCAACTAAAATATCTTAATTTGTGTTCTGAAGATGAACAAAGGTCTTACGAATGTGAGGGTGAGTAATAAATGACAGAATTTTCATTTTTGTGTGAACTAACCCTTTAAGTCATCCAAGTCCTCTAAGTTATAATGTCTTCAGGATTTAAGTTCTCAGAGTTCTCAAAGTTCTAAAGTTCTACACTGCTTAAGTTCTACATTCTCTAAGTTTTAAGTTCTCCAAGCTCACAAATTTCCACAGTTCTATAGTTAGAAGTTCCCTCAGTTTTGCATTCTAGTTCTAATTTCTTTAAGTTGTACATTCTTTAAGTTCCAGTTCTACATCGTCTAGCTTCTACATTCTCTAACTTTTCATTTCTTTAGGTTTTGATAGTGTGTGGGATTTTCTTTGTTTGTTTTGTATTTCTTTAGGTTTTGAAATGAAAATTCTGTCATTAATTTACTCACCCTCATGTCGTTCCAAACCCATAAGAGTTTTGTTCATCTTCAGAGCATAAATGAAGATCTTTTTGATGAAATCTGAGAGCTCTCTGTCCATCCATAGATAGCCTAAGCAACTGAAACTTTGACGCTTCAAAAAGTTCAAAAAGAGATCGTAAAACTAATCCATTTGAATTGAGTGGTTTAGTCCAAATTTTCTGAAGAGACTCAATCGCTTTATATTATGAACTGATTTAATTTAGTCTTTTATTCACATATAAACATTCATCAACGCACACATAAGATCTGGTAAACAGAAGCTCAAGCATGTTCGCTTGATGTGTGAGAACCATTCAGGTTGATTCTCGTGTTACGCAGCACATTTGAGCTTCCACAAGAGTTTTGTTCTCGCGCATCATTCAGGTTTGGTTGAGCTTCTGTTTATGTTCACTGATCAATGTTTACATGTGAGTAAAAGCTTAAATAAAATGTGTTCATCATAAAACGTCACTTCAGAAAATTTGGACTAAACCACTCAATTCATATGGAATAATTTTACAATGTCTTTATCCACTTTTTGAAGCATCAAAATTTCAATGGCGTCAATGGAGGGACAGAAAGCTCTCAGATTTCATCAAAAAGATCTTCATTTGTGTTTCGAAGATGAACGAAAGTCTTACAAGTTTGGAACGACATGAGGGTGAGTCATTAATGACAGAATTTTCATTTTTGGGCAAACTAACCCTTTATGTTCTCGGGGTTCTCCAAATTCACAAAGGTATCCAGTTCTAGTTTTCCGAGTTCTAAGTTCTGAAAGTTCTCCAGGTTCTATTTAAGTTATAAATGTTTTACATTCTCAGAGTTCAAGTTCATCATGTTCCTCTCTCTGTAAGCTCTACAGTTCTATTGTTCCTTAAGTTTAAAGTGCTCAGTTCAAACATCCTAAAATTGCCCAAATCAACAGAATTTCTAAAATCCCTAAAGCCGAACGAATCCTCCTTTCATCCACTGGGACAGTCTTCAGAAAGGCACGCACGTGTGGTTTGCATTGCTATCACAGTGTGAGGGAGGTCTGGAGTTTCACTGCATGTTACTGATACCAGCAGCTCAATATGGGTTCTGTCGGAAAACGACGTCATGCTTTAGGTATGCTGTTATGTGCCTGATCCAAGATAGCATGTTCGCTGTGGATGATTGAGAGGGTTTGTAAACTAGGATATGGTTTGGATTAGCACAAGGTGCATGATTTTTAATGGGCATCTCATAAACATTTTTTATTGCTTGTGCTATTTGTCCTTTTGACCTTGAGATGTTTCTTAATGTTTCTGCGTAGTTTCTTCCCCCTACACTCTCTCGCTCTCTTTTTTTTTTGTAATATCACTCCCTCTCTCTAAACACAGTGGCCCATTGTTCTTAAACAAGAGTGTCGAATACAAAAACAACATAATAAAACGAGATTGGAGACAGTAAATTCTGCACAATCCAGAGAACTGACTGGATGAGTCAGTAATTTATGCAGACCAATAATATATTAATGGAGGTGGTAAGTTATGCATTCCTTGATGTGAAAAGCAGAGAGATGATTGGAGGAGATGTTAAATTATGCACTCACTCTGCAAGCCAGCACACTCAAAGTTCTCTCATGAATATTCATGATGGGGTAGTTCTTCCCTTTGTAGCGGTTCACTTCCTACAAATCAATAATATGAATACACTTAATAATAATAACAATTACTAAACATTAAAATTATTGCATATCACAACTGCTATATTTCACACATAAGTTACAGACACAATTACAGACCGACACTGCTAATACTGAGCAAGTACTAACCAATAGTATTTTAGAATTTTCAAAACTATAAACAATTATAATTTTTAATTCATTTCTGTTTTCTAGTAATAATTAGCAGTTTTACTGTAGTAACCATAACTCTAATGTGTATGGTATTTTGCATTTTAGAGAACCGAAACACATTCCACCAGAGACCATGAAGTTCAAAAATGATGTAAAACAGGTTTGTGTGTGATCATGCCAGGGTTGTGAGTTTGAACTTCCCCTTTCCTGGTTCACAATCCAATCAAAATTTATCACCAAAAATTAAAAACAGCTTTCTACATCAGATTTTGCCCTTTCAGCAAGCACAATGATGGTGGAGAGGTCTGTAAAATCTTGTGGGTGTGCATGTTTTTATGAAACGCACCTGGTCAAAGTGCAGTCCGACAATGACGTAAGGTTTCTCTGCTTGTTTGTGAACAGTTTCGAGGAAATCCACATGACCAATGTCTATATGGGCAAGACAGTCAAGGCCAATAAACAAAATATACAACCAGAGTTCCCTTAATCACTTTCCCCAAATTCTGCTTAAAAACTTTAAACTGAATTTTTCATGACTTTTCCAACTTTCTGGATGTCTTCCGGAGGTAAGTGTGGAGTGACATGTGGATTTTAAAAGGATACGGAAGAGGTCGAAAGCTCCGGCCACATATATGATGGTGTCTCCTGGCTGCGGTTCTTTTCCTGAGGCGAACTGGATGATCTTCTGAGAAGTCTGCAGGAACTGAGAGACACCAGTCCAAGGGCTGTGCCCTTTAGGACCCTAAGAAGAACAGATAAACAAAAAACATTTTGCATTTGCAAATCCAAGGAATTATTTAAAGGTGCCCTAGAATCAAAAATTTAATTTACCTTGGCATAGTTGAATAACAAGAGTTCAGTACATGGAAATGACATACAGTGAGTCTCAAACTCCATTGTTTCCTCCTTCTTATATCTAATCTCATTTGTATAAAAGAACTCCGAAGAACAGGTGAATCTCAACATAACACAGACTGTTTCGTAACAGTCTGGATCATTAATATGTACGCCCCCAATATTTGCATATGCCAGCCCATGATCAATGCATTAGACAAAGGAGGCAGGGAGCGTGCGATTTAAAGGGGCCGCAGCCTGAATCGGTGCATAGTTAATGATGCCCCAAAATAGGCAGTTAAAAAAATTAAGTAAAAAAATCTATGGGGTATTCTGAGCTGAAATTTCACAGACACATTCAGGGGACACCTTAGACTTATATTACATCTTGTAAAAACTGGTTCTAGGGCACCTTTAAATTAACAATGTATATTATTTTTTTTTTATTCATAAACTACATATAAAGTAAACTTTTATAATATGTGACATTTACGAAAAAATGTAGAAGACTTGATTTTTATCCATCAGGATTTGACTGGATTATGATATGTGAGCTATGATAATATAAATGTACAATATTTATATGTTTCAGAAGCGGAAAAATTATGAAAACATTAAAAAAGATGCGATTATATATTATTAAATATATTATATCTGAATATTTGCAGATCTGCTCACCTTCCCAAAGTTATCCGTGTGGAGCTGGTAGGCTGTGTTATCCTGAGAGAGGGGGGAATATGAATTAGGGACTGACAGAAAGTCTTTACATAATGCTTAACAAGACGCATAAATAAATGATAAATTATACGCACAATGTTACTGTGGTGTGCTTTGGTTAACAGGAGCATACGACCCACTAGGTCTGTCGTAGACACTCCCTGTGTGCGTTTACATTCCCTGTTGATGGAAAACAACACATATAGCAACTGGTACACCCACCCTTGGGTCAAAATTCAGTGGTGTGCCACAGGTGTACGTCCGAGGACCATTAGACTTTACCTGTATCGGCCCATTCTCTTCACCTCGTCATAGGTATCCTTCCCGTCCACAGTCAATGTGATGTCATCTAGCAAAATACATGAAAATTACACACTTAAGGCCTGTTTTTCACCAAGGATGGTACTATAACTACAAAGTTTTAATAATTCTTTGAGAATAGAGACGTCATAGAGGCGTCATAGCATTGGAATTACTTTCAGAGTGTTTTTTTTCCAGCTAATGAATGACAAGCATTTAAAGTGGCAGACAACAAAACTGTAGGGCTCTTATAATAAACAGAACAATATCGCACGTTGGTGTGGACGCTAATATAGTTATCATTACAGTTATCGTTCTTAGTGTGAAAAGGTCTTTAAACACCAAGATCATTTACTTAAATAAAGTGCAAAAAACTTGTTGTTTAGAAATCATCATGATTATGACATCACGGCAACATTAGCACATAAACATATGGCCGCATATGTTAATATTATATATTAATATGCCATGATGTTGTTATTATTAAATTAACATAATATATATACACATTATGCCTACTCATTAGCCCTTTAAGCACTGAAGGAGTGACGCACACAAAACTATTCATAACTCTAAATCTATAGCAAGGAGAGTCAAAACGTAGCTATCGTTTGATAGAAAGAACAAAATTTGATTTAATTTGGACATTCTCATGCTGAGAAACTGCTGATAAAAGACAAAACAAAAATCTATAATTTTTTATTGTAATTTTACATATCTTTCTTATTTGACATGCAATAACCCAAGAAGGAAATAAGGTAGGAGGAAACTATATGTGAGCTGCATCTTGATCAATTTTTTTGGTGATAGTATAAAGTAATCAAACGTTACAGCATTTGGAACTAAGGCAGCCTTTTTGTTTAGCCCTTGATGCCCCCTAATGGACATTTTTAGAATCAAACCCATTCCTCCATGAGGAATATCTCATGATCAATGCTTTGGATTATGATTTTGGACTCATTTTAATCGTGAGAATCTGCTGTATATAATGCCATTTTCCACAATCAGGGCATGTTTCATTAAGTTACGAGCGCAAACGTGACATAAATGCTGCATCCGTATGTTATTTACAGATGGGTCTTGCGGGGCTTCACATACAAAAACTCGCTCACATTCAGTCAAAGCCCAAAAACAATTCTGCTTGTTGTATTCTACTCCCCAAAACCTTTCAAATGACATATGACACATGACTATCTGAGCTGTATGATGTTTTGACACATTGTAGTACATAGTACAAAGAAGTATTTTATAAATTACGGATTTTTTTTTATTATTTATCAGCAAATAACTCAGCACTACTTAGGAGTTAATCAAATTGGCATTGACATTCATTGTAAAGTTCAGCCTCTAAGCTTTCAAATGACACCTATTCTGTGTTGATCAAGGCAGGAGTTTTGAAAAATATGATTATTAATTTTTTCGTAGCTAGGTAGTTTAGAGGTCTGGTTTAGAGGGACGACTCAGCACTCATTATATTCCTGTCAAAAGTGTTAAAAAGCTGAGTTTCTAAGCTTTAAAATGATACCTATTTTGAACCCTTTTTTGCTTAAAGGGTTAATTAGGGCCACCCTGATAAACTTCAACATGACCTACATCATGTTTTATGTGCGAAAAGGTTCAATCGTAACATCATTTACATACAGAGCTCTTTAAAAAGGAATGTAGCAAAAATAGGCTGTTCAATTCTAAGAATCAAAGAGGATGAAAATGATTATAAAAAACTAAATTACTACCATTTTGGTGCAAAACAAGTGCATTCCAAGGGATAAAATTCCACAAAAATGTAAAATACGGCAGCTTAAAAGATATTAAAAGGATTATGGATCACTAGAAAGGGCGTCTGTAAATATCTAAAGGATCCCCTCACCTCCGTGCACACAGAAATCACAGTTGTACTTGTCCAGCGTCTCCAGTGTGGTGACGTACGGCGCCCCTTCCACAATCTCATCCACCCACTTTATGGCCCGTATCATTTTATAACGCTCGGCCTGCGTGAAGACCGGAGGACCTTTGTGCTTGGCTATTTCCTCTGAACATGAGAGGGAAAATATTTGATCATTTCCTCAATAGGTGACTTTATGTAAACGACAAAGCACTGATCTGAAATATGAAGTGTGAAGCATACCGTCTGTATGTACTCCGACTACAAGATAATCTCCCATTGCTTTGGCCTGTCGTAATTGGTTAGAGTGACCGTAGTGCACCATGTCATAGCTGTGGAGACAGATGTGGACTTTAAATACACAGTTAATGAGGGTCAAGATAACATGACCCGCATACAAAGACAGAAAGCGCACAGGTGATGTAATAAATAACTGCTTTTATAACAGCAAGTACAGCAGTAACAAGAGACGGATGGGTTATCTAACCAGGACAAGCCCTATTCCCCCAGTAATATCATTACATGGGCCGATGGGATTACATGAGGACATAATCTCCAATTCCAATTCCCATGATTCCTTGTTGAGCACCACACTTTACACTGTGTTATTTATAACATCAGTTTCATCACTCATAAAGGAACGCTACATTAGTTATAGGAGGAATATATGGTCTTTAAATGTCAAGTGTCTCATTTCTGAGCCTCTAGTGTCACCAAATGGAATTGCAATAATAATGCGACTCAGAAGTTTGTTTGCATTTACATTTTATAAACAAGTACTGTAGGATTGAGAAACAGGTAATATCACTTCTATAGTTCCCGTATGTAATCATTCTCAGAAATCACATGACCTGAACACTTTTGAACCAATACAAGTTATTTTAGTATTATTTATATACTATTACAGTACTTTTTCAAGATTTGGAATTAGCATTTATATGTATATTTTCATAATTTTAGTAAATTTTAATACTTAAACTAACTGAAATAAATGAAATTAAGTTTTCCATCTAATATGTATTATTATTTTCAATAACCGAAAATTATTTTCAATAGTTTTAGTTTTAGTTAATAATAAAAACCTTGCTGTACTGCCATACTAACCTGCTGCCAAAGGTAACTAACCATTAGTAATAAACCAGTTATTCCACATACTTTCTAATTAAGAAATATCAATTTATCATTACTCATGCCTATTTGCTACACCAACAAATCATACCATGGTATTATGTACTAGATCTTTGGACACGAAAATACAGATTAAAAACAAAACAAAAAAAAACAGTCATGTCACCTTTATTTATAAAACACTTTATACAATACAGATTTTTCAAAGCAGCTTTACAGGGATGAACAGGAAAATAATAATTCAATGATGCAAACAGAGTTCAATTATGCTGTAAAGCAACTTTAAAAAGAAACCATGGTAATAATACCAAGTTTTTTTTGGGTTTTTTTTGGACATTTACCATGATAATACCATGTTTTGGACATGAAACCATAGTATACCATGCTGTACCTTATAAATACCACAGTACATAAATATGGCAATCATTCAGTGCAATGGAAAACATCATAGCACCTTGACATTGCCATCTCTGACACCACTATACTATGGTACTATTATGTTTATTTCACATGTACTGTGATAATACTATAATCGTTAAGTATCATGCAAGAAAAGTACCATGGTAGGACATGGCATGTATTTTAGTACCACTGTATATTTTCAAATGACAACAGTAACACCATGTGATACTACAACTATACTATGGTGTTGATAAGGTACTTTTTGTACTCCAAGACTCGAAAAACATGGTACTTTTTGGTGGTAATTTAACAATACCATGGTAAACTCATCTCTGCGCAACTATACAACTACTTATGTTGAATTCTAACATTATAAGACAATGTAGAGATACATAAGCACTTTGTTTTCATCACCGTGTGAGTGTGATGTCTCTTACCAGCCGTCACACCATACCCTGATCACCCGCTTCCTCTTCTCCGGGCTGTGGCTGGAGGAGCTCGACTCTCCTTTAACCTCCTCCTCAACCTCATGGCTTCCGTTCCTGATCATGTTTTAATGCGTGTGAACTCCCCGAGCAGCCGTTATAACCGACTGTAACACTGTTTTGATATGAATTATACCGGCAAAGTCGATACGCCCTTCCAGACTGTTCGCTTCGCAACGAAGATGACGCAACGCCGGCAAACACCACGCCTCCTCACGATGCCCCGCCCCTCCGATTAGGAAGTGACGCCGGGCCAGTGTCGCATGATTTCTTCGCAACAAGTGCAAAGATGAGAAACCATAAACAAATAAATACATTTTATTTATATGTACTTATATGTCTGTGATACACTTCCATAATAAAAAATAATATGATAAAAAAATAAAAAAATCTTAAAATTCGTGTTTGAATTTCGTTTGCTTATTATAGTAATATCCTTTTTTTCACATATATATATTTTTTTAGTTTTTTAACTTAATTCACTAATGTAATAGATAAATACATATTTTTCTTAAATTTGTCTTTCTTTCTTTCTATATTTTTTTACAACAAAAACCGCAAATAGGCTAAGTAATAAATAAATAAACAAATGCATTCATATTTTTAGAACATTTGAATATAATGTTTAATGTTTCACATTGGGGTTATAGGCATATCTCTTAAACTTATAATAGCCTAATAATAATAATACATATTTATTATTATTATTATAATAACTAAAGCACTCGTGGATGAACAAGTGGACTTTATGCAATGGTAATTCATGCAAATTTATTCTAATGAATAATAATAACAGGCTAATAATAATAATAATAATAATAATAAAAATCTACATTAAAGCTTGGACCAAAATGAAAAATAAACAAAATTCTCTATTATTTACTTAAATAAATTGATCATGAAAAGCTTTTTTTGCAAAATACTGTAATCTTGCTCATTTCAGAACTTTTTTAATGCAAGTGCAAATTATTTAAAAAATATAACAATTCATGAATATCTTAGAAATTTCATAAGATAGCATTTGCTTATTATATTATTCTGTTTTTGAATTTACTAGCCTATTTTTCTTATTTTTTTCTGTCTTTCTTACATTTCAGATCAGCTAAAAAATAAATATTTAAAGAATAATGTTTAATATTTCAATAATGACACAATAATAATAATAATAGATGTTTACTACATTAAAGTTGGCAACATAAATAACTTAATAAATTAGTAAAAGCATTAACAAATTTATTTTTTTGAATTTAGGAATCTCGCTCACTTCAGAAAAATAACTATTGTTTTCTTATAACCTTAAAAAGCCTTCCATGAACATGCTGTGACTGGCTTTGCACTTATAAACAGTCCGCAAACACATCATGTATTGCTACAGACATCCTTTAGGTGGCGCTAAATGCATATGTGTTCAAGCAGGAAAACAACAGGCTTGAGATGAATATGAAAATGTTTATTTTGCAGAGCAAGACACCATTTTCCATGGCGCTTTGATACAGTGGTGGCACACGTTTACCTGAGTGTTTAGTGCATTCACCTGAGTTTGTTTTTATCGCACACATAGAAAATAGTTCAAAACTATAGAAAAATATTTCATTTTGTTTGTTATAACTTACATGATGTTCTTTAACATTAGGGAAAATAAATAATAACCACAGTGCTCAAAGTTAAAAAATAAAATAAAACATTAATATGGCTTTTGATTTCAAGAGTTGTATCCGTTTTGCCTTTAGAAGATATGGCTCTCATTCATTTTGATGATCGAATCCCCTTCAGGATCCAAATTTAAGCTCTCGCAGGGAAGCCCACCGGTTCTTCATTGATTCCCGCCACGTTTGCCACTAGAAAAGAAAATAATCACATAAAGTGTGTTCAGAATAGACCCATCTCTCATTCTTGCACCTATTATCATTCATGTCTTTATCATATCTGTTGTTTTAAGCCACTATAGAAGGGACTTTACCTTGACCCTGATGCCTTAGAGTTCATCACCCATTGTAAATACTCCTTGGCAGCGATGCTGTCCAAGACCTTGTTGACATCACTGGTGAAACTGCCGTCTACATGCCGCCTGCGGGCCAAATTTGCGCCTCTGTTGGCCCCAACACTGCGCATATGCGATAAACAACTTGTGAGCATGTGCACATGACAATTATTCAAAGTTTAAACCAGTGAATTATGAGTTCACATTTAGTTAGCAGTTAGCTTGCGGCCTGCAGTTTAGCTTTAGCATGTAGCATGTTTTTGGAAAATCAGTTTGTAGCTATGTGAGAAGGTTTTTAGTATTAGTTATGTGATGTTCGGTTATAATTAGCATATATGCTGTCAGTATTTGTTTGATTAGTGCAGCAGTACCAGAAACAGAAGAAGACATTAGCAGAGAAAGATAACCAGAAGCACACAGCCTGGTTTCAGCGCTATTTATTAGCATTAGCATTTGGCAGTGAGGTTGGACAGAGTGCGTTAGAAAAGAGACAGATGTTGGGGAGGAGAAAGCATGATGAAGCGGTCAGTTTGGCTATTCTGCTCTCTCTCACACACACACTCTCTTTTTCTTTATTTCCATCTCTTTCACACTCTCTAAGGCACTGAAGGTGGGACTAGAAGCGTGGATGCCTACTCTTGCTTGGGCTGTCCAGATTTCAGCCAGGCCACAAAGTTTTGGGCCGCTTGGTCTTGCAGGTAGGAGCTGATGTCGCTGGTGTAGGTTCCCTCAGCGTGACGTTTGGATGGACCACTGCGGGAGAGGAGAGTTCATGTGAGAAAAATCATTGATTAAATGTTTGATTTTGAGCTTAGTCAAAGTCTGCTAGTGATAGGCCTTAAAATAAAATATAATGTAATATTATCATATTTTGTATTTGTGTAGATCTACACTTTTATTTTTTTTAATGACTTAGCCCAGTTAATTAATCTTTAGTTTATATATATATATATATATATATATATGTGTGTATTTATAATTTATATAATTAAAAATTTATAATAATGATACTGCTTAAAATGCGTAAATGTTATTCACATTATGTTTTATGAATATAATAAATATAATTAAACAAAATTTAAATTAAATTAAAAATATATTAATATAGTATGTATATATATATATATATATATATATATATATATATATATATATATATATATATATATATAATTTATATATACTATTTTTTATAAATACATCTTTTTATTTTTAAAATATATTTTAATATATATATATATATATATATATATATATATATATATATATATATATATATATATATATATGATGAACATGATATATGATGTTCTATATTTTTTTAATTTATTTTAGATGCATATATAATAAATAAAATATATTACTATAGTATAATATTTAATATATAATTTATATATAGTATTTTTTATAAATTATATATATTATACATGTATATAATGTTATGATGTACTATATTATATTTGTTTTTTGTATTTATTTTAAATACATATATAATTTTAATATTAGAATTACATTACATATATAATTGCTTATCATATAATGGTGTTTTAGTTTATAATATTATATATCAAATACAAAACAAAGAATATACATAAATATATACTATATAGTTACTATTGTAAATTACTTATATCGTTATTATAAATTTATAATATTACATAAATTATATATATATGATTTTTAAGAATAATACTATAAATACATTATATAAATGGGAGAACATGTTCTGTAACATATTTTAAGTTTCCATAAACAGAATATATTCCAATATGTTTTATAGTATTTTTTCAGTTTGATTGGTGCATTTTGTCATTCTTCTGTACTTTTTCTTTTACATGTTGAATACAGACTTTTTGACTTTTTTTTTTTTTTACACAAATCTATAAGCAAAATTACACTGTGATTGAACCTACCCATTTCTCTTTGAGTTCATGAGCCACTGAACGAAGTCTTGTGCCCTCCTGGTCTCCAGGTATTTGCTGTAGTCGTTGGAGAAGGTCCCCTCAGAATGCCTCTTGACGGTGGTGAAGCCCTGACCCCTCGGCAGAAGACTTTCTGCTGTCTCTGTGCTGCGCCACGAGAACATAAAGCAGTGTTAAATTGAACACATCACAAAATGATGGCCACATTTCCAACCAAAAAGTCCTCAAACAGTTATAAAGTGAAAATGCTAAGCTATTTTAAACTACCAAAATGGTTAAGCACATTTAACAAAGTATACTAAATTATCTTCAAATAATTTCAAACCAAGAGCTTTTTTCATAATTTACTGCTCTGAAACAAAGTATAAATGCTATAAAACTGCCATAAAAGATTCCTCTGACCTTGTGTTGTCATCTTGCAGTGGGACGCACATGCAGTTTTGAACTAAGAGGAGCAGAAGAAGACCAGCGAGATATTGGATGCCTTTCATTTTGACAGCTTCTTTAGAGTTCGAACACACGCCCTGTCAAAATGAGAGAAATACAATGTCATAACGTGCACAAAACTCCATTAGAAACCAACCAAACATCTACAAAGGGGTCAATGAAGTCCTTGAAGAGATGCTCAACTTACCGATGGATGGATGGATGGATGGATGGATAGATGGATGAGATGAGTGCGTTTGCTGCTTAAGCACAGATCTTCTCCTGGCTCTTCTGCTGTTGGTTTCGTGGCCTCTTCTCAAACTCCTGGATCTTATATAGTTGGTCCAGGTGGGCCGGGCCGTCTCGGCAGTCCACACACACGTATGTGCTCATTCAGATCCATTAGTGTCAGTCCATTACCCGCTCTGGATGAATCCGCTCGTGTTTGTTTAAAGAGAGAGATGTGCCAAAGTACCTCCAGATAAGAGCCGCCCTCGAGGTGTCAGACAGCAGGATGGAGGCTTTCGCAAATAAACCAAGAGAAAAATAACGCGCGAAGTGCTACTGTAGGCGAAAATCAAGAGGGCAAACGGATACTCTGTCCGAAAGGGTTCGCGGAGAACGTGACAAACCGATTTTTAGTCTGTTATACATTAGTTATACATGATTCGTATGTCCTACCCATGATGCTCTGCACACAAGATCAGTGTGATTTGAGTGACTTTAATCATTTTGATGCAATTCTAAGATGTCAGTGAACATGGTGGTGAAATGTTTGCTGAATACACAAAAATTCCCAGAATGCATTTTGAGTTGCTTGTGTGCAAGCATTTGATTAATAGAATCAGTATATCAAATGTCATATTTGTTGTTTTTAATCAACAACAAATTTATTTTGTTGAAACCTAACTAAAATTAAAACCATAAAAATAATTTTCATTACTTGAAATAAAATGATTTTTATGGTTTTAGTTTGGTTTGATGAAAATGAGAAATATTGTCCTGGAAACTAGCTGAAATAAAATAAGTTTAAATGTTTGTATATTTTATTTTATTTCAACTAGTTGCCAGGACAATATTTCTCATTTTCATTTAGTTTCACTTGAGGCACTAAAATAAACAAAACTGAAATAATACAAATACACACACACACACACACACATATTATTTATATATATATATATATATATATATATATATATATATATATATATATATATATATATATATATATATATATATAAACCTAAATGTCAAAAACATACAACAAAATTACTAAAACCTTAACTAAAATAAAAATGAAACTGGAAAATATTAAAAAAATTATTCAAAATATTAATAAAACTATAATAGTATCTTAATGATATACTATTATAAATGATTACATTTTATTAATAACTTAAATATAAATGTATTTATTAATTATAAATTAAATTTATTAATAGCTTAAAATAACAACTTTAAGTTATAAAAAATATTGTAAAAAGTGGCTTTATTTGTAAGATTGAAAGAATATTGAATATATTTCACAATTCTTGCATAAGTTTTGAATATGGAAAGTGTAAACTAGTAAATGAGTCACAAACAATTGAGTACATTTGCGAAATTTATTAAAGATTGAAAATATTTAAAGATATACATTCATACAAATTATGGCTTATACTTTAATGGCACATGAAATAAATATTTCAAAAGATTGATACTCAACAAATCTTGATGACAAATGACTTAAAATATGCAAATAATTTTTAAAAATGTTTTTCATTTTGTAAATGAATTAATCAAAATATTAAAATTAATATTTTTTATTACTTTACATACTTTACACAAAACAAATAGATGGTAATGAACTTGACTTGAAAAATACACAATATTGCTCTCCCCAGCTTACAAAAGTGATTACAATAATAATAATAATAATCATAATCAATAATAAATAATTAAATCTGAACCTTTTTTGTTTGATTTTTTTTATATTTCTCTTTCCTTCTTTAGCTAGCTCATCAAGCTTTGTGTTTATCCAGCAAGTCTTTTTTTTTTTTTTTCCGATGTACTACTAAAGCATCATGACTCACACTGTTAAGACTGTACATTTGAAAGTGATAAAACAGGAATAAATCAAATCCGTTATTACATCACAGCACAGAAGCGCGGATTCAGAGGCTGCTCATGGGGAATCGCACACGCCTGACGCGTTTAAGAGCGTGAAGTGGTCTGGAAGTAACGTTGATTCAGTGCTGTGGCTTCTGAGTGGAAAGTTTCACAACTTCAAGCAAAGCAGTTTTTCAGAAAGTGACTCATGTGAGTGTACACATGCTGATTGGCCGATCCGCCGAGACCGTGGTCTTCATCAGTGTACCACTGACAGAGACACACAACAGAACACCATTTATATCTCTTTTAATACTTTTTGGCATGCAATAAAAAAAAAAATGCATCTAGAACTATTAAACAATATTTAATAATTATTTTATAATTGTTTTGGATTGTGATTGAGTTCATTTATAGCTCAATATATAAATAATAAATTATATAACTATGTGTTCTGAATACCTATATATAGCCTATAATACACACACTCACACACACACATATATATATATATATAATTTATATACGTATATATTATAATTAGAATAAATTTGCATGAATTACCATTGCATCAAAGTCCACTTGTTCATCCACGAGCGCTTTAGAGATCTGAGCAGCTTGTTGGAAGTGAACATTATCTAAAAATGCCAATAGAAAAGCACAGAAAATATTAGAAACTATTCATGTCATCTGGGTTATTTTTCAGATATTTACAAGGTTATGAAATTTAAATAAAATAGGCCTATAACATCTGAAACACAAAATATCAAGGAAACAAATTTAAGTAGTTTTTAGGAAATATTCTAAATAATTTTTAACTAAAATCACACTGGAAATACAGCTAATTTTTATTTAAATTTTTATGATACTTACCTAATCAGAAAACATGAATACATAAGAGATTTGCATATTTTTTTATTTAATTTCTTTTTTAAATAATTTTAAACAACTATATATTAAAAAAAAAAAAAAAAAAAAAAACATCAGACAAGGAATGCAGATTTTTTTACGTATAAATTCATTTGAATTTTCATTCATTCAAGTTTAAAATAGCTCAGTTGCAGAGACAAAACGAGAGAGAGAGAATGACAGGTCATATCTCACCGTCAGCAGTGCCGTGCACCAGGAGGTACTGGACTGATTTAAAGTTCTTGGCTCTTCCCGTCACTGTGGAATTCTGCAAGAATAATAACATCCCATTAACCCTCTGACGCAGCGCTTGTGCTTTCCTCTCGTGAGTTATTCTAGGACGTCTCCTCTGTGACGTCATCATGGGAAAACCACAGATTTTATCAAACAATTTTAGAATTTAAGAGAGCAACTTACATCATAAAAGGCCTGATTCTCCGCCGGGGTGAGCATGTACCTCTCAGTGTAAATAGAGTCTGGTGGAAATTACAGTACAAACGTCTTAACACATGAATGAATTTGGGGGTCATGAACTGAGAAATCAACTTTTCCTTGAGCTTTTGACATATGAGATAATATCATACTATAAGATATCCTGTACGTTTCAGAACTGAAAACTTCCTTGTTAGTCCTCTTTATTACACAATAATGCGACAAAAGACTAGCCTGGGTGCCAGCCCGAACCCCGCCCACAACATTTTTTGGACGGGAAGTTCGGTCTGGACTCGATCCATTGTGGAGTAATTATGCTCGGCTCCCAGAAGGCCGAGCCAATCAAATTGCCAGGGCGGGCTTTAATCGATGATGGACAGGCTATCTGCGGTTACGTAACCACCCACGTCATCAAAGATCGCTTGGGGAGTTTGATTGACAAGCGATCTAACCAATCAGAATGCCGCATCCGCCATTTTGTCCAACAAAGCAGTCAGGAGTTAGAAGATTAACGTCGGTGGAGTTAAACTTGAAAAATTGTGCATATTGACGTCTTTCCGCGTTTGAAACAACATTCATTCTCATGTTCATTCATGTTTATTTGATGCTATAAATGGACTAGTAGGAAGAGATGATCGGTTCACGAGCATCTTGAGCTGAGGCGCTACAGCAATCTGTCACGATCATGGTCACAACACATTAAAGAGCCACAAACCGGTTTTTATTGTTTGAATTTTTTTAATAACTACACAGTTTGAAAGCTGGGACTTTGTTTAATATCATAAGTAACCTGCTCTGTCTCGTCTGTCGAAGTGTTGTCAGTTTCTTCTTTGCTCCGCGATGTATTTTCCACTCTGTGTGGCGTGACAGCGCCACGTACGGCTTGTCGGACAAAGCAACAGTAACTAAGGGGGACGAGTCTTTGCAAAAGATCAATTAGTTTACAACAATGATGGCTGTTGTTGAAGAACTGAGATGTGTAGATTCCGCCATCGCGTCCGTTATAGAAGATATCGACAGCGCATTAATTTTAAAAGAGGAACAGAGGACCGCGATCAAGGCATTTGTCGATGGGAAAGATGTCTTTGCCGTCCTTCCTACGGGATTCGGCAAAAGTTTGATTTATCAACTGGCCCCTATGGTCGCTAAGAAGAGTTCTGTTGACAACTATGCGTCACTCAACATACGTCACTTACTCTGTAGCTCTGATTGGTTGTAGGTCTATCCAATTGAGGTCTTTCCTGGATCGGTTGAAATACGCCCCCATAATCAAAGCCCAATGGAGCAGTATCAGACTCATATTCGAACTAGAATTGAGTATGACCACGTCAGGCTAACAAAAGACCACTTTTGCAGAAGAAATTCAACGGCTACTTCATCTTATGGTTATTTATTTTCAACAATGTGTATGTCTCAGTTAAGCATCATTTTTTTTTTATTTGGTATTCACTGTGGATTCTTTGGTAAATCAGTCACAATTTTAATGCAGGCTTCGCAAACAGACTTTTACAACATGGACTTGACAGTAATGCGACAACATGCAAGTAACCGTGTTAATTCTAAAGCCCTGATATGTAATGATTCAGGTACAGTCAGATGTTCTTTGTCTATGTGTCAGTAAATCAAACCAGTGACTAAACGGTCAAGTTCACGTTGGTTCTCTTAGTAGGATAAAAATATAATCTGTTATTTAAAATGTGATTAAATTCAATTATATATAGAAAGCGATCAAAGAACGCTCCCTTTACAGTCGCTTGAGCTGTCAATCAAACAGCGTGAGTTTATCAGGGGCTGAGTTCTGGAAAAACTCCTGTTATAATAAACAAATCTGTTATTTACATTGTGTTTACACTGTTAGTGCTATTATGATGAAAGCATTCGTTAGTGTGCAGAATTCGAAATCATTGCATTTATGTGCTCAACATGTCTTTGATCGGCTACAGTGTTCATCACTGCAACCTTTCATGCCACAAACTAAATATAACGCCACAGACCTAAATGTAATGCAGAACCTTTTTACGATTAGTTAACCTTGAGAGCTGTAATAGTAAAAATGTGCTAAAAGTTTTCAAGAGAGTTAAACATGTAATATTTAGCTATTTCATAAAGAAACAAAGATGTTAGCCAATCACAGAAGTGGTTGTTTACACTGAAGTCTCACAGCAGATGCGCATCTTAAAACAGAGTGTAAAGGGCTATAATCAGGGAAGGAAAAATGCCCTTTATTTCTAAATTATGACCATTTTTGTTGTAAAAAGCATAGTAACATTATAAGTGCACCCCAGAAAACATTATAAAACAATGAAGTTCATGACCCCTTTAAAGCACATAGACATTAGGTTGTTTACTGCTACATACCATAATACTCCCATTTAGACACCGGAGCGACAGCCATACCACATTTAAACACTCCACTTCCAGCTCCCAGGACCATCGAAGTGACGTAACCACCGTAAGACTGGATCACAAACACAGGATTACACATATAGTGGCCAAAATGCATTTGCATAACAAAATATCAAAGCAAGTGCCATTCATTTTAACAAAACATAAAACACTTTGCAGTCAAAACATCTCTAAAAAAGACCTTTGTTAGGTTCTTTATATTAGGACAAATATTTCTGGTAATTAAACTTACCCATCCCCAGATGGCAATCCTGTTTTTATCTATGAAGCCCATGTCGATAAACTGTCTGAAAATGAATCAATATCAATATGTCATTTTTAATCATTCAATTGCAAATGTAAATGATATGCAATGTAATACATGGTGAAATATTGCTAGTATATCTCATCTCACGCATTTGTTTTTTACTGTAGAGATATTAGAGCATTCCTATGTGGTTGCTAGGGTCTTTTGTGTGGTTGCTAGGGTATTGCTAGGGTCTTGTAAGAGGTTCCTAGGGCACTGCATTGCTAGATTGTTTCCAGAGTGGTTGCTAAGTTGTTAGGTGGTTGCTATTGTGTCGCTAGGCGGTTCTGGGTAGTTGTTAGGATGTTTCTAAGTAGTTTTTGAGATGTTCTGAGCAGCTGCTACATCAATAAGGTGATGTGGGTGGTTGTTAGGGTGTTGCTAGGTGGATTCTAGGGTGTTCTGGATGGTTGCAAGGGTGTTGCTAATTGGTTTCTGAGGTATTCTGGGTAGTTACTAGGGCATTGTTCATTGGTTTCCAGGGTTTTTAGGTAGTTGCCAGGTAGTTTGTAGGGTGATTTGAGTGGTCGTTAGGGTGTTGCTAATTGGTTTCTGGGGTGTTCTGGGTTGTTCCAAGAGCGTTGATAAGTTGTTCCCAATGTGCTCTTGGTGCTTGATCACAAGGGTGGTGCTACATGTACAGGGTGTTCTGGGTGGTTGCTAGTATGTTGCTAAGCGGTTTGGTTTCTGAGGTGTTCTAGGTGGTTGCTATGGTGTTGCTAGGGTGATTTTAGTGGTCACTAGGGCATTGTTAGTGGTTTCCAGGCTGTTTTGAGTGGTTACTAGTATATTGCTGAGTGCTTACTGGGGTGTTCTAGGTGGTTGTTAGGGCATTTCTAAGTAGTTTCCATGGTGTTCTATGTAGTTGCCAGGATATTGCCAGGTAGTTTCCAGGATGATCTCAGTGGTCGCTAGGGCATTGCAAGGGATTGCCAGGGGGTAGCTAGGGTGTTCTGGGTGATTGCTAGGGTGTTGCTAAGTAGTTTCTAGGGTGATCTGGGTGATTGCTAGGGTGTTGCTAAGTCGTTTCCAGGGTGATCTGGGTGGTTGCCTGATGGATCAAGTCAAAAGAGTCTAGATATGGATCCTTCAAAGTGAGCCTATGAGATTTTTTTTTTCCATTTTAATATCTGCCAGG
Organism: Chanodichthys erythropterus; assembly: GCF_024489055.1. Lineage (NCBI taxonomy): Eukaryota > Metazoa > Chordata > Actinopteri > Cypriniformes > Xenocyprididae > Chanodichthys > Chanodichthys erythropterus. The sequence continues at coordinate 19,356,953 of NC_090230.1, read as the reverse complement.
TGAAAACTGTATGCCAGATTGCCTAGTAAAGTAACAGCTGACCTCTATGCCACATACACATGGTTTGATGAACCATTCATGTCTGGAGCACAAAAATAACATCAAATTGTGTTCACTTGAGAGCAGTGTGGACACATGTTTGTACCTAGCAGCCGTTATCTGATCCTCGACTTCATATGTTCCGAGTCGTTTGTAGAGGGCATGCATAATTTTGTCTCCTTGGTAACCACTTCCTCTACCATCAAAGCTGGCCACGATCACTTTTTCTGTGCTGGCTAAGTATGTGGACCATCCGACCCTGAACCGGAAATCTGACTTCTGACTGCAGGGGCCCGCATATCTGCAGGATATGAAAGATTCAAGACTGTAGTGGCCATCAAACCCAGCTCAGAGTTCAAAATCAGATCACAGAAATGCAGCTAGCTTACACATCAATAAGCAGAGGATATTTTTTGGATTTGTCGAATTTGGGAGGCAGAATCATCTGGTACCAAAGGTCTGAGGGTGAAAAAACATATTAGGATAGATTAGGATTTAGAACAAACATATTTTCTAAGTTATTTGATCTGGTTCTCCAGTCTCCTGCAGATTCAGCCTTACCAAACTCTCCGATCTTCAGCTTGCCGTGCGTTACTGAAGGCATTGCAATATTCTGCAGAGTTTTTTCCAAATCACTGTTGTCTTCAAGAACTCTCACCTCTAAAAATATTTTAGGAAATGAATTAAGGCCTGTTTGTTCACACCAAAAACGATAACTATTAACATAGCAATAACTACATTAACGTCCATATCAGCGGACGATATCATTCTGTTTATTATAAGCGTGCGTCTTAGTTTTGTCGTCTGCCGCTTTACAAGCTCGAGCTCTTCAAAGTCTGGTGGATTCTGATTGGTTGTGAATGTTTTTATCATTCATCAACTGGAAAAAAATGTGATTCCAACAATATTGTTGTGGTGTGGACTTTGCTATTCTTTTAAATTTATAATGATTTTTAGAACAATATATTTTTTGTTATTGTTTCAGATATCATCCTTGGTGTGAACGGGCTTTAAATAAATATTTCCGGTAAATTTCCATTTACCGATATGGTCACATCCCTAATGAAGATTATTTAGAAATGCAAATTTTCCAGAATTTTTAAGATATGCATACAAAATATTATATGAAAATATGAATGAATGAATTAGTATTTTTTTATTAATGCTAACCGCTAATCTGTGTGCTAACGGCTCCAATGAAACGGTTGATTTTAATGCTTAGCTCTACCTGTTCCATCTCGGCTGTTTCGCAGTGTATGCAGAGGCAATCCAGGCCCTTCAGGAAAAAAAAAACAACAGGACTTGGGAACGTTTCATTGATTTTGTGTGTGCTTCATGTACTTCGCATATAGAGAAGTGGCATGAATATACAAGATGAGGTAACACTTTAGTTTGGGGTCCAATTCTCACTATTAACTACTTGCTTATTAGCATGCACATTAAGATATTGGCTGTTTATTAGTACTTATAAAGCACATATTAATGCCTTATTCTGCATGACCATATTCTCCATCCCTTATTCATACCCAATACCTAAACTTAACAACTACCTCACTAAATATTTATAAGCAGTAATTACAAAAAATTGGACCCTAATTTAAAGTGTGACCCAAAATTAATACATATGGCGCACCAGAACAGCTCATGAGGTAGTAGGTTCCTTCAGCGCTAAAGAGAGCAGAGTTATATTTGCAGCGGTCCGCATTGAGGGTACAGGTCAGACACTCCCTCTCAGAATGAGAAGCACCATTTATGGTAATTCTGCAGGAAATAAAATACATAATTTATTTTTCAACTATGAAAATGTCTGACTGATTTTAGACCATGGCACTCACTTGTAAACGTTCCTTTGGCCTGGACTCGCATTGTGTTCGTTACTCACATAATATCTGTCGCGAACAGAGAAAAGAGTTGAGAAAAAAACCTCGGACACTCAATGACAGACGTTTCCAGTAAATGAACTTACACGGCATTGTTTGTGACCTTAAGGATGCTAGTGACCTCCCACATTCCATTAGTCACGAATGTTTTTCCTGTCTAGAAAATAATATTGGATTGCAAACGTTAATAATACATGCAGTGCTACGGTTCCATTTTCTTTCATTTTAAGTTTATAGTTTCAAATATAATTTATAGCTGAAGGCAAAACAAAATAGGTTACTAAAAAAGGCCCAATATTGCCTTATTTACCTTAAAAAAATTTATAAATTTAAAAATATAAAAAGACTAAAATCTAAAAAAAATACAATAACATTTTCAAATATTTTGAATGTAAATATTCAATACATATTAATGCAATAAAATAGTAAATAGAAATTTAAATATATATGTAAAACTAAATGTATATTGTATTAAATTAATGTAATATATAGCCTGTAAACTTACTCCACTGAAATAAACAAGATGCTTAAATTGCTGCTCGTTACTCATAATGTAATAGCAGCCGCTGCCGTCCGGCCGAAAGACAGGTTCATCTGGAGAGAACTGCGAAAAACAACACAAACAAACCAACAAACAGACATATTTTCTTGACTCAAAATTGCATTAAAAATCAATTGATAATTTTGTAATCAAATAGTTCATACCCGGCCAACCCAACCCGTACTGCTTGTGATAATCTGCCTCTGTTGAAAAAACACACAAAAAAACCAATTGCGATTAGACAAAGATTTTGCCTCAGTCAATTTCTTAAAGGAGGCCATATTGTGCACTTTTTCAAAGTCTTGATTTTGTTTTAGGTTTGATAAAATAGGTTTTCATGCTTGAATGTTCAAAAACATTGTTGCAGCACCTCTCTTCTCACTCTGTCAGTAACGCTCTGTTTAGTTCCTATCACTATGAAGCCCCTCCTTTCGAAAAGCTCAATGTGCTCTAATTGGTCGGCTAAACCAGTGTGTTGTGATTGGCCAACCGTTTCGAGTGTGTTTGGGAAATGCCATGTCCCTTACCATAACTGCGAGTTTCAACATACTAATAACTCAACTCACCCAGGCCCCGCCCCCTTTTATTTGTGTATGCCTTCAGCGGCAATTATTTAAGTGAGGAATACTGTGATGTGTTCATTCCCAATAGAAAACTTAAGACTACAATCAAGGCATTTCAGCACTGTAAACCCGAATAAGCTGGCAAAACTCAAAAAATTTGAGGCAGCTGGTTGCATCAATGAGCCATAATCTAGACTTTTGTAGCTACACTTTTTATTTTTATTGTAAAATGTATTATTCAACCTCATAAAACCTTCACTCTAAAATAGTCTTCGATGGGGGTGTCCAAACTCGGTCCTGGAGGGCCACCGTCCTGCAGAGTTTAGCTCCAACACACCTGCCTGGAAGTTTCTATTATGCCTAATTTGACCTTTATTATCTGGTTCAGGTGTGTTTAATTGGGGTTGGAGCTAAACCCTGCAGGACAGTGGCCCTCCAGGACCAAGTTTGGAGACCCCTGGTCTAAGAAGTTGGACATACCAGTGGACCTTCACTCCAAGCGTCATCGATGAAGTCATATGTCTTCAAATTGACGTAGTTCTGCGTTCTTTTCTGCCACTGGACTGCAATTCGCTCATCTGATGCCCACGTAACAGTGCTCAGGTAGTGCTCTCTGTCATAAAACATCTTGTTTTAGGTCAAATTACTATTACATCCAGCTGAAGAACCCATCCAAAACTCCTTACCCTGCACCAACATCACTGGGGACCAGGACTTCCTCGACCTTGGATGAGTTTGTATCGAAAACAAAAAGTTTTACAGTTGGGTTTGGGGTTCCAGCCTTGGAAAAGAATGAATGGGAGCATTAAAAATATGTACAATATTTTAACATCACATTTTGTGCCAGGAAACTTGATTTATTTTACCTTGGGGTATGGTATGAAGACTGTATCAGGATACTGGCCTTCTCCATACCACGTGTACTCGATATTGTGGACTTCAGAGTCATTAAATTGGGCGTACGCCACAAACTTCCCATTTGGTGACCACCACAAAGCAAAACTGGTGGAGAACATCTCCTCTACAGAGAAAACAGATATGCAGACCACTTAATGGTGTTTTTTTTCTGGGTGAACTGTTCCTGTAAGTCTTCAATATGATTATGACCTCTGTTATGATTGGCTAACGGCCATCTGTTTAATTAAATATGCATCTCTTACCCTCGTACACCCAGTCAGGAATGCCATTGAGGATCAGGTTGTGGGCTCCATCTCTGGTGACCTGCTGGAATGCGGAGTTGGGAGTTTCCTTTACATAGACATTGTACCTCCACACAAATGCCTGCATGGATTAGAAAAAAACGCTTATGTTTGCTGGGAATTTGTCTGCAAAGGGTGAAGAACATGGACTAGAAAACACCATATTGCTTTAATAAATTGCAGTATTTAAGTAAATGTTTCACTACAAAACAAATAGCTTTTTCATGCTAC